>NC_133797.1:28522239-28752239 GCF_043250625.1 Sebastes fasciatus
GGACGGTGAACCTATATAGCATGTGGATAAGGTCACATTACTGGGACTAACTATAGTCAATCAATTGTCATGGGTAGAGCACATTGACACAATTGTCAGGAAAATGGGAAATGGCATCTCCATGGCAAGAAAATGTCTTCCGTATGTTCCAGCACACATTCTGGGACAAGTAGTTAAATCTTTAAGTTTAAGCGACCTGGACTATTGCTCTCCTGTAAGGTCTTCTGCACCGAAAAGTGTACTGCGGAAACTACAAATTGCCCAAAACAGAGCTGCAAGACTAGTCTTACACTGCCCCATGAGAAGGAACACAGACAGCACGCATCATAAACTGTCATGTTTACCAGTAGAGAAAAGACTCACCTTAAGCACAGCGACATTCTTTAGTAAAAGCATTTATTCTACTAACCCCGAGTTTTTATACAGTCAAATTACCAAATGCAGGGTCGTTCACAGTCATTTCACTAGAACAGCAGGTGATGGCCAAATCCTCTTACCTCACCCAAAATCGAATGCCTTAAAAAAGACGGTCATTTATTGTGTCATCAATCATTGGAATAGCTGCCCTCTTTACATCCGTCAATCCTCTAACAAATCCTCATTTAAATACCATCTAAGAATACATTACTTAAGCAGCTGATCGATAGTCCAGTGTTGGTCATGTATGGTTTTTCTTTTGTTCCTTTTCCCTGATGATGGGCTTTGAGGCTAAATGGTTGTGGAAAATGTGTATGAATGTGAAATTTATATATGTTTGGAAAATGTTTATGTTATTAGTGTAACACAAATATGATGTTGTATATAGTATGTATGTGATAAATGTAATATACTTAATTTTCGGACCCCAGGAAAACTAGCTGGTGCCATTGGTATCAGCTAATGGGGATCCTTTTTAAATAAATAAATAAATACATTGTTTTTAGTATATTCTCCAGCACATATTGTTTGCCCATTTCTTATTGCTGTCTTGAAAGAAAGTACAGTAGTATCATGTTACCTGCTGTCACATTAGAGGTGGTAGCTGACGCGGAAGTTGTTCCCATTAGTCCTGTAGAGAAAAATGTCACAAAGATCAAACCTAAATTCAGCCCAATTCAAAATTATGTTATTTTAAAGTGTTATAAATTAGTCTCCTTGAAACCCGCCCACTTTATTCTCTCTCCCTCTCTCTCTCTCTCTCTGTCGTGCACGCACGGACACAAACACACACACACACGCACATAAATACCTGCTAATAGGAGAAGGAATATAAGAGGATCCATCCTGACTTTTTCTGGTTCCTGTGAAATACAAAGGACATTAAAAATACATTTTGAATACATTTCAGTATGAAGAACAAATGTCCACACTGATGTCATTCTCATATACACTCTGTTTCCAGTTTATTGGGTACACCTAGATTAAAACTAATGCAGTCTAATAAAAGAGCTCCGCAATAAAACCTACCTTCATGAAGGTTACAATGTTCAGTTAGTTTTAGTAGAAACTGTTTGAGAGATGTGTTGATTCGACTGAATGGCCAGTTGGAGGTTATAGCTTTTCAGTGCTGTTATATTGCATTGTAGTATTAAAACTTCAGTAGGCAGAAAGTTTTTGGCATCATTGGGCAAAAATTCCATAATTACCTTTCAACATATTGTAATTCAAGTGCTCTGAGAGAAAACTAGACTTCTGCACCTCCTCATGGCTCTGTTTTCAGGATTTAAAAAATCTAGCCCGTGAAGGGAGACTGTGGCCAATCACAGGTCATTTCAGAGTTCCCATTGAGCGTTCCTATTGGCTGTGCTCCGGCTGGTGGGCGGTGCTTGGTATTTCCTTGACTGATCTCAACATGGCTGCCGGCGGGTCAAAAAAGTTCTCATTTTACAGCTAAACAGTAAACTACAACATGTTTCTGAAAACATTTGAGGTGAGAAATAGGCATTACAGTAACAGGAGGACACAGAGGCACAGGATTTTTTTCAGATTACCTGTCTCATGTACTACTGTCAGGATATAGTGACCGTTTTTATAAAAATACGTTTTTAAACATATTTGCTCTATTTCTACCCACTGCTGCTTTAAGAGGTATTTGTAATATTTTGTCGACCCCATTTATATCAATGAGGATGGTGAATATGAGAAACACCTCTCACTATATCATAATACAATTCAGCAACACCACAAAGTACAGCCTCCAAAATGCCTATAAAGTTGAATCAACACCTCTATAAAACTGTTTCTACAAAAAAATAACTTTATAACCCTTTTGAATGTAAGATTTATTGCAGAGCTGTTGTATTAGGCTGCATTAGTATTAACAAGGTGTACCTAATTAACTGGTAACTAAGCCTATGATATAGCAACTCAAATGTTATAACAGAATAAGAGTGCTTTTGATGTAATGGCTCTGGTTTTCTATCATCTTCCTCTGTGTGCTAATGACTCACTGATAAACTCATCCTTGTGATTTAGCGGATGCTTAAAAGACATATAACACATTTTGAGAATGTCTCACACTCATGGCAACAATCTGGAGAGACAAGTTTGTGTAACTTTACCATATCTCACTTTGTCAGATAGCATCACACCTCGGGGCTGTTCAAGATTCCAACAACAGGCGTATCCCGCCCTCACAAGACTACTGAAGAATTTCGCAAAGGATTTTCTTTTAGATTCTTTTAAATAAACCCAGAATTTATGCACAGCATAAAATCATAATGTGATCCATTCAGATTTCTCAAAGGAAATAATTAAGGTTACTGCTGACCAGTTTATGTGGCATATTGTTTCTTTGTGGAGTCAATTCTAATTTCTGCCATATTAATTTAGAAGTTGTGGGGAAAGGATCAAATCACACTATAAATAATATTCTGATAATTCTTTGACAAGAACATGATTCTGATAAGCTAAACTCTGTTAAAAAGAGCAGTTATGGTTGCTTTCAAAGGCACTTTGAAAACAGCTAACTTTGTCAACAGCTAAACAGATATTCACTACTTTTCATATAGGCCGGAATCAGAAAGAGTCAGTCAAACACCTGATTTGTGGTACCACGCTGATGTTCAGCTTAGTAGAGAATGACAAAACAAATAAAGAGACAAGCAAGATAGCAGTCAAGATAATTATGAAGAGAAGTGATTTTGTCTCAATTGGATTGTGATCTGGACTCTGACTCTGCCACCTCCGGGCTTTAACATTTTATTATCACCTGATAATGATACAGTTATGGTTAGTATGGCTATTAAGATCAGACAGAAAAATAAATTAATCTGTTCAACTCCCTAAATATCCTGATCTGTATAAGCCATGAGTGTACCAACCTTTCAGTTTGAGTTTCATGAGTGTCAGTGATAAACTGAATATTTATATTCAAAGTAATTATCAGAATACATTTCAATACTTGTATATACAGTATTTTTGTATTTTCATGTCATAAACATTGATATATATTTGTCAAATAAAGCAATTGTCTTTACAAGGGTTAAATTCACTGAAATTCCTATTAGACAATCAGAGCTGCTACAGCACAAGAACTCTTACTGAGAGCAGCCACACCCTGACAAGCCAATTACAATCCGTCAGTGTTGAGTATATAGGTTACTATACTGTATGTTTAACTGTTACAGCCTTCAGAATAATATGCATTATTTTTATCAATGATTTGTTCATGAGGATGTTTTTCTTTTTATTTAAGAAGTTGTGGTATATTGACACATTGGAAATCAAAAGTGTGTCTGAGCAAAAACCTGAAAAGTAAGAGTCACCAGAAATTCGTACCCTTTTAAACCACTGATATAACTTGCAGGACTTGTTCTGCTTTGTTATTTCCTGTAAAACAGGGATGGTAGCAGGACCCAAGGCACAATGTAAAAGATAGATTGTGGGGTGGGGTTGGTTGACGTAGAGTTGAGAGATGTAAATACCAATGCAGTTAGATTATAGAAAGCATCCTTGCTATTTCAAATATCCATAAGTGGTGTAACAATATAGTCTCGGCCACTGGTGCCATAACAAAACTGTCTCGTTAAGTTTTGCAAAGAGCAGAGCTGTGAAGTTGATTTGTCTGTAATAACACAAACATTATTGTATGAAAACAATAACTTTTGATAAACCTAACCATCACTAATCTGCATCATTACCATAAAATGATCAGCACAGGCTATTAACTGTCTCATCCTAAAGCGAAAGCTCAAATGCTTCACTCCTATACACTCATCTAATGCATCTATTACTACATTCAAGCAATACCTGCCAGCTGATGTTTTAATTGTTTTCCTTATTTAAATTCAAAAGTCTGCATTGTTTAGACTGTCCACTCCTTAAACCCACAAATTACCTACCTCTTTCAATTAATAATCAATTAAAGGGGCTCCATGTAAGAATCAGAAATTGCTTGTAACAGTGGCACCTGTGGCCGTTAAGTCAACGACAGTCAGCAGCCGGTTGCTTGCGCTTGTGCTCGTACTATGAAGATGCAAGCGAGCATCGGCGATAACAGTGAGACGACACACACTAGACTGAACGGGATTGACAGCTAAAACCACAATATCACTATATTTCACTTAAATTTACTTGGCAGTTGAGTACCTTGCCAGGTATTAATATTTCTATCTTTGGACAGATTTTGGCACTGCGATAACATCACAACCGTACAAGATCCAGTCATGAAACTATACAGGTGTATAATTGAGATAAATAAAATGAAGGCCGAGTTCGAAGATAGGAGTGGTCTGAGTAAGGGCGCCTTCAGTAGGGGGGTAGGAAGTGGGTGGGGTCCGTTGGCCACACCATTCTACGCCCCTAGTCTGATTTGGTTTTGCAGCTGGTGTGATTCCATCGCAATAAGTTCTCTTGTGTTCTCTGTATCTCATACACAGCCTGTGGTCACCAGTGGCTTAGGCAGAAATCGCATCATCATCAGAGGTAATGTTACAGGCACCAACAAGATGAACATTAACAGCATCACATAGCCTGGCAGGACGGCCACATAGTCACACCCACACTGCCGACAGACGCAACAGCATTATTAATCAAGCATATGGTACACCAGCACCAACAAGCCCAGTAACGTTCAGTCTTTACATAACTGGTATATAGCAAATCCAAAACACCACTGATTCTAAATGTTCAAATTTGCCATTTCGCTGACCTATTAATGTAAAATGTTTTCTTTTTATCTATGTAAAAAAAGAGAGACAAAAAGAATAACTTGAAAAACAACAGGGTTATTTCAAAGGTAACATTTTAATACTTTATTGATTAACAAAGATACACATATTTATTATTCCCCTTCTCATAGAGGAAAAAACAGTATTCAATTCAAGTGTTAATCAATTACAATCAATAACCCTTTTACATTTTATGATAGTACCCAGACATTTTTAAATGTATTCAGTAATCCACTTACCACACTATTCACTTGATACTGAATGATTCTGCAAAACCCAACATTATATTTAATGGCAACTTATTTAAAGGATCGATAACAATATTGTTTTCTTATAATATTCACGTGGCAAATGTGCTGTCATTAAGGTAAACCTCCTAAAGCTACATGGTTATGGTTAGAGAAAGAGCATCTTCATTGTTAAATATGTCCAAAAGTAATGGTGAGTATCAGACGTGATATGAATCATTGGTCTTCAGCATCAAGATCAGGTTACCTCCATACCCTTAGCTTTTGGCACCACACTTAACTGCACACTTCTTCCTTCATTCACACTTAACAATGGCATTGGATGTAACTTGTGTTCTGCGTTTAATTGGAAATAAATATTTAAGGAGTTGATGTTGACTCTGAAATATTAGAAAAAGCAGAGGTTGTAGTCAGTAAAATTATCTGAAGTGAAAGTAACTTCACAAGTTCAAAAAACAGTCTTTAAAAGTAAGCTACTTCCCAACCTTGAGCCCACATTGTACTTTCATATTTAAAAATGACCAGAGAATTACAAATATGTTATCGTGACATGTATTTAGTTATTTAACAGATTAAAATATGTAAACAATAAATTCATAAAGTTTGACTTTTAAGCCTCCAATAACTTACGTGCAGAAACGCTGGTGGATATAATGTTCAGGGAGGAAGAAGGGCTTGTAAGCGCATTGGTGAATTCTGAAGTAATATTGCTTGCTGAAGGAACTGAGTTTTTATCTTTGAACACAAGGGTCGAGTCGACCACCACTGATCCCTTCCTACAGTGACAAAGAGAGAAAGCATTTTAAAAGTAGGTAAAACGCAAATGTCTGGCAAAACTTAGTCAGTGATTGAAATTCAGTCTTACGTTAGTGCGTTAACGATGGAGCGAAGGAAAGATGGTCCATACACATTTGCACCCACTCTGTTTAGCTGAAAGACAACATGACAAAAACAATACATAAATACAACATATGTCTGCAAGCACCAATGAACAGCTTACTACAAATGCAAGTTCCCTGATTGCCCTGCAAGACAGGGATGTGGCTATGGTTTGAAGACAATGGCGATTGAGCCACAATGGGATCTGGGCTCACTTTAGGGGACGTAACTAACTTGCAGCCAGTGAGAACAGAAAAAGAAATACCTTCCAATATAATGCAATAATCACTGTGTGCATTATGGAAATGTATATATTAAATTGTTAAAACATGGCTGCTATATACTGTATTCAAATACGCTGTAACATTGGCTTTTGTTGTTTCCGTAGGAAAGTTATGGGGACAGACTAAATGATTAATGTACATCAATGCAAAAGTATAACATGAGTGTTCCTATATTCTGTGTGCACGCTGATAAGAGCTTTTTCCCAAAATAAAATATTTGCTGATTATTTGCACTTAAATTTAGAAGATGCTTCTCTGTCTAATGATGCCCATGGAATATTATTGTTAGAAAATAAAATCACAATTTATTTGCAGTACACTGTTACAGTGCAAAGACATCTTACCTCTTTGACCACCATTGCGACTAAAATCTGATACGCCTCTGAGGATGAGTTGGAGAGATCTGATGTGAATGTTTGGTTGAGACTAAACTTAAGGTCGACAGTTCCTTCACTGGACGTAGGAGGATCTGTTGATGCAGTGGTGGTGGTTTCTGTGGTTGTAGCAGTTGCTGTAGTTGTAGTTGTTGCAGCAGTGGAAGCAGCAGAAGAAGAAGAGGCTGTACAAATACCAATGGGTTATCAATTATTATGGCACTGTAACATGCATGTAATTTAAACAGATTGATGAACAGATTAATTCAATTAGATTTTTAAATTTCCAATTACTTACTTGCATTAACAGTGCCTGATATAATGTTCAGGGAGGTAGAGCTGCTCGTAAATACACTGCGGAGTTCTGTAGTTGCATTGCTTACTGAAGGAACTGAGCTGTCATCATTGAACACAAGCGTCGTGTCGACAACCACTGATCCACTCCTTTAATGAAAAAGAGAAAAAGCAACACTTTTAAAAAGCAAGTGACTGGCAAATGTGCAGAAAAATATAAGCAAGTGATTGAAATTGAATCTTACGTGAATGAGTTAACGATTGAGCGTCTGTAAGATGATCCATACACATCTGTACAGGCTTTGTTTACCTGAAAGACAACATTACTGTATTTTGCAATGTAATGGTTTAGAAAAAAATTTACAAATTTTGCTCTGTTTAATTTGGAGGCTGATACATCTTACATGCTATATTCTGCCTACATAATATGTTTACAAAATTAAAGAACATCTACCAGACTCTACTTCCAAAAATATTGGGTAAAATAAGGTATACAATGGGGTATTGCCGCTGTAACATTGGGAGCAGCAGTTGGAGCAGCAGTTTGGGCAGCTGTAGCATTAGGAGCTGCAGTTGGAGCCGCTGTAACATTGGAAGCAGCTGTTGGAGCAGCAGTTGGGGCATCTGTAGCATTAGGAGCTGCAGAATAAATAAATATGACATTAGAGCAAGACAGGTTGAGAATGACACAGACTGACCGGAAATGACATTGTCATGAAACGTAAAGCAAAACAAGTTTATTCATATAAGAACCAATACCAATGTCAAAATCTATCAAAAGTTCTATATGTCACAGCAATAGATTAATTGTTGAAGCTAAGGGTCATGTTGACTGGTGGTGAGGACATATCTACCAGCAAAATCAAAAGTGAAAAGAATATGTTGCTATACCTGAAAATAAAGTTGTGAGAACTGGTTGTGGTGAGGTTGTATTTAATGATGGTATCATTGTATCTCCTCGTGGAGAGGTAACATTTACTGTTGGTGGTGCTGTGTTGTCATGTATTGAGGTTGCATCCATCGGTGTTGATGTTGAATTGACTGAACGCGAGGTCATATAGCCAAGTGGTGAGGTTGTGTTTCCTTGTGGTGAGGTAGTATGGATTGTTTGTGAGGTCATGTTTACTGGTGGTGAGGTCATGTAGACTGGGAATGAGGTCATGTTGACAGGTAAAGAGGTCATGTGGGCTATGGGTGAGGTTGCATTGACTGGTCTTGAGGTTATGGGGACTGATGGGGAGGTTACATTGACTGATGGTGAGGTAATATGAAAAGTTTGTGAGGTCATGGTGACTGGTGACGAGGTCATGTAGACTGGGGATGAGGTCATGTTGACAGGTGAAGAGGTCATGGGGGCTAATGGTGAGGTTGCATTGATTAGTGATGGTGAGGTCATGTGGACTGACTTTGATTGGATAAAACAAAATAAGTTGGTACTAAATATCTCAAAAAACAAATCCATTATTCTGGGATCTAGTCATAAGCTGTCATCTATGCCCACACTAAATCTCTACTTGGACGGTGAACCTATATAGCATGTGGATAAGGTCACATTACTGGGACTAACTATAGTCAATCAATTGTCATGGGTAGAGCACATTGACACAATTGTCAGGAAAATGGGAAATGGCATCTCCATGGCAAGAAAATGTCTTCCGTATGTTCCAGCACACATTCTGGGACAAGTAGTTAAATCTTTAAGTTTAAGCGACCTGGACTATTGCTCTCCTGTAAGGTCTTCTGCACCGAAAAGTGTACTGCGGAAACTACAAATTGCCCAAAACAGAGCTGCAAGACTAGTCTTACACTGCCCCATGAGAAGGAACACAGACAGCACGCATCATAAACTGTCATGTTTACCAGTAGAGAAAAGACTCACCTTAAGCACAGCGACATTCTTTAGTAAAAGCATTTATTCTACTAACCCCGAGTTTTTATACAGTCAAATTACCAAATGCAGGGTCGTTCACAGTCATTTCACTAGAACAGCAGGTGATGGCCAAATCCTGTTACCTCACCCAAAATCGAATGCCTTAAAAAAGACGGTCATTTATTGTGTCATCAATCATTGGAATAGCTGCCCTCTTTACATCCGTCAATCCTCTAACAAATCCTCATTTAAATCCCATCTAAGAATACATTACTTAAGCAGCTGATCGATAGTCCAGTGTTGGTCATGTATGGTTTTTCTTTTGTTCCTTTTCCCTGATGATGGGCTTTGAGGCTAAATGGTTGTGGAAAATGTGTATGAATGTGAAATTTATATATGTTTGGAAAATGTTTATGTTATTAGTGTAACACAAATATGATGTTGTATATAGTATGTATGTGATAAATGTAATATACTTAATTTTCGGACCCCAGGAAAACTATCTGGTGCCATTGGTATCAGCTAATGGGGATCCTTTTTAAATAAATAAATAAATACATTGTTTTTAGTATATTCTCCAGCACATATTGTTTGCCCATTTCTTATTGCTGTCTTGAAAGAAAGTACAGTAGTATCATGTTACCTGCTGTCACATTAGAGGTGGTAGCTGACGCGGAAGTTGTTCCCATTAGTCCTGTAGAGAAAAATGTCACAAAGATCAAACCTAAATTCAGCCCAATTCAAAATTATGTTATTTTAAAGTGTTATAAATTAGTCTCCTTGAAACCCGCCCACTTTATTCTCTCTCCCTCTCTCTCTCTCTCTGTCGTGCACGCACGGACACAAACACACACACACACGCACATAAATACCTGCTAATAGGAGAAGGAATATAAGAGGATCCATCCTGACTTTTTCTGGTTCCTGTGAAATACAAAGGACATTAAAAATACATTTTGAATACATTTCAGTATGAAGAACAAATGTCCACACTGATGTCATTCTCATATACACTCTGTTTCCAGTTTATTGGGTACACCTAGATTAAAACTAATGCAGTCTAATAAAAGAGCTCCGCAATAAAACCTACCTTCATGAAGGTTACAATGTTCAGTTAGTTTTAGTAGAAACTGTTTGAGAGATGTGTTGATTCGACTGAATGGCCAGTTGGAGGTTATAGCTTTTCAGTGCTGTTATATTGCATTGTAGTATTAAAACTTCAGTAGGCAGAAAGTTTTGGGCATCATTGGGCAAAAATTCCATAATTACCTTTCAACATATTGTAATTCAAGTGCTCTGAGAGAAAACTAGACTTCTGCACCTCCTCATGGCTCTGTTTTCAGGCTTTAAAAAATCTAGCCCGTGAAGGGAGACTGTGGCCAATCACAGGTCATTTCAGAGTTCCCATTGAGCGTTCCTATTGGCTGTGCTCCGGCTGGTGGGCGGTGCTTGGTATTTCCTTGACTGATCTCAACATGGCTGCCGGCGGGTCAAAAAAGTTCTCATTTTACAGCTAAACAGTAAACTACAACATGTTTCTGAAAACATTTGAGGTGAGAAATAGGCATTACAGTAACAGGAGGACACAGAGGCACCGGATTTTTTTCAGATTACCTGTCTCATGTACTACTGTCAGGATATAGTGACCGTTTTTATAAAAATACGTTTTTAAACATATTTGCTCTATTTCTACCCACTGCTGCTTTAAGAGGTATTTGTAATATTTTGTCGACCCCATTTATATCAATGAGGATGGTGAATATGAGAAACACCTCTCACTATATCATAATACAATTCAGCAACACCACAAAGTACAGCCTCCAAAATGACTATAAAGTTGAATCAACACCTCTATAAAACTGTTTCTACAAAAAAATAACTTTATAACCCTTTTGAATGTAAGATTTATTGCAGAGCTGTTGTATTAGGCTGCATTAGTATTAACAAGGTGTACCTAATTAACTGGTAACTAAGCCTATGATATAGCAACTCAAATGTTATAACAGAACAAGAGTGCTTTTGATGTAATGGCTCTGGTTTTCTATCATCTTCCTCTGTGTGCTAATGACTCACTGATAAACTCATCCTTGTGATTTAGCGGATGCTTAAAAGACATATAACACATTTTGAGAATGTCTCACACTCATGGCAACAATCTGGAGAGACAAGTTTGTGTAACTTTACCATATCTCACTTTGTCAGATAGCATCACACCTCGGGGCTGTTCAAGATTCCAACAACAGGCGTATCCCGCCCTCACAAGACTACTGAAGAATTTCGCAAAGGATTTTCTTTTAGATTCTTTTAAATAAACCCAGAATTTATGCACAGCATAAAATCATAATGTGATCCATTCAGATTTCTCAAAGGAAATAATTAAGGTTACTGCTGACCAGTTTATGTGGCATATTGTTTCTTTGTGGAGTCAATTCTAATTTCTGCCATATTAATTTAGAAGTTGTGGGGAAAGGATCAAATCACACTATAAATAATATTCTGATAATTCTTTGACAAGAACATGATTCTGATAAGCTAAACTCTGTTAAAAAGAGCAGTTATGGTTGCTTTCAAAGGCACTTTGAAAACAGCTAACTTTGTCAACAGCTAAACAGATATTCACTACTTTTCATATAGGCCGGAATCAGAAAGAGTCAGTCAAACACCTGATTTGTGGTACCACGCTGATGTTCAGCTTAGTAGAGAATGACAAAACAAATAAAGAGACAAGCAAGATAGCAGTCAAGATAATTATGAAGAGAAGTGATTTTGTCTCAATTGGATTGTGATCTGGACTCTGACTCTGCCACCTCCGGGCTTTAACATTTTATTATCACCTGATAATGATACAGTTATGGTTAGTATGGCTATTAAGATCAGACAGAAAAATAAATTAATCTGTTCAACTCCCTAAATATCCTGATCTGTATAAGCCATGAGTGTACCAACCTTTCAGTTTGAGTTTCATGAGTGTCAGTGATAAACTGAATATTTATATTCAAAGTAATTATCAGAATACATTTCAATACTTGTATATACAGTATTTTTGTATTTTCATGTCATAAACATTGATATATATTTGTCAAATAAAGCAATTGTCTTTACAAGGGTTAAATTCACTGAAATTCCTATTAGACAATCAGAGCTGCTACAGCACAAGAACTCTTACTGAGAGCAGCCACACCCTGACAAGCCAATTACAATCCGTCAGTGTTGAGTATATAGGTTACTATACTGTATGTTTAACTGTTACAGCCTTCAGAATAATATGCATTATTTTTATCAATGATTTGTTCATGAGGATGTTTTTCTTTTTATTTAAGAAGTTGTGGTATATTGACACATTGGAAATCAAAAGTGTGTCTGAGCAAAAACCTGAAAAGTAAGAGTCACCAGAAATTCGTACCCTTTTAAACCACTGATATAACTTGCAGGACTTGTTCTGCTTTGTTATTTCCTGTAAAACAGGGATGGTAGCAGGACCCAAGGCACAATGTAAAAGATAGATTGTGGGGTGGGGTTGGTTGACGTAGAGTTGAGAGATGTAAATACCAATGCAGTTAGATTATAGAAAGCATCCTTGCTATTTCAAATATCCATAAGTGGTGTAACAATATAGTCTCGGCCACTGGTGCCATAACAAAACTGTCTCGTTAAGTTTTGCAAAGAGCAGAGCTGTGAAGTTGATTTGTCTGTAATAACACAAACATTATTGTATGAAAACAATAACTTTTGATAAACCTAACCATCACTAATCTGCATCATTACCATAAAATGATCAGCACAGGCTATTAACTGTCTCATCCTAAAGCGAAAGCTCAAATGCTTCACTCCTATACACTCATCTAATGCATCTATTACTACATTCAAGCAATACCTGCCAGCTGATGTTTTAATTGTTTTCCTTATTTAAATTCAAAAGTCTGCATTGTTTAGACTGTCCACTCCTTAAACCCACAAATTACCTACCTCTTTCAATTAATAATCAATTAAAGGGGCTCCATGTAAGAATCAGAAATTGCTTGTAACAGTGGCACCTGTGGCCGTTAAGTCAACGACAGTCAGCAGCCGGTTGCTTGCGCTTGTGCTCGTACTATGAAGATGCAAGCGAGCATCGGCGATAACAGTGAGACGACACACACTAGACTGAACGGGATTGACAGCTAAAACCACAATATCACTATATTTCACTTAAATTTACTTGGCAGTTGAGTACCTTGCCAGGTATTAATATTTCTATCTTTGGACAGATTTTGGCACTGCGATAACATCACAACCGTACAAGATCCAGTCATGAAACTATACAGGTGTATAATTGAGATAAATAAAATGAAGGCCGAGTTCGAAGATAGGAGTGGTCTGAGTAAGGGCGCCTTCAGTAGGGGGGTAGGAAGTGGGTGGGGTCCGTTGGCCACACCATTCTACGCCCCTAGTCTGATTTGGTTTTGCAGCTGGTGTGATTCCATCGCAATAAGTTCTCTTGTGTTCTCTGTATCTCATACACAGCCTGTGGTCACCAGTGGCTTAGGCAGAAATCACATCATCATCAGAGGTAATGTTACAGGCACCAACAAGATGAACATTAACAGCATCACATAGCCTGGCAGGACGGCCACATAGTCACACCCACACTGCCGACAGACGCAACAGCATTATTAATCAAGCATATGGTACACCAGCACCAACAAGCCCAGTAACGTTCAGTCTTTACATAACTGGTATATAGCAAATCCAAAACACCACTGATTCTAAATGTTCAAATTTGCCATTTCGCTGACCTATTAATGTAAAATGTTTTCTTTTTATCTATGTAAAAAAAGAGAGACAAAAAGAATAACTTGAAAAACAACAGGGTTATTACAAAGGTAACATTTTAATACTTTATTGATTAACAAAGATACACATATTTATTATTCCCCTTCTCATAGAGGAAAAAACAGTATTCAATTCAAGTGTTAATCAATTACAATCAATAACCCTTTTACATTTTATGATAGTACCCAGACATTTTTAAATGTATTCAGTAATCCACTTACCACACTATTCACTTGATACTGAATGATTCTGCAAAACCCAACATTATATTTAATGGCAACTTATTTAAAGGATCGATAACAATATTGTTTTCTTATAATATTCACGTGGCAAATGTGCTGTCATTAAGGTAAACCTCCTAAAGCTACATGGTTATGGTTAGAGAAAGATCATCTTCATTGTTAAATATGTCCAAAAGTAATGGTGAGTATCAGACGTGATATGAATCATTGGTCTTCAGCATCAAGATCAGGTTACCTCCATACCCTTAGCTTTTGGCACCACACTTAACTGCACACTTCTTCCTTCATTCACACTTAACAATGGCATTGGATGTAACTTGTGTTCTGCGTTTAATTGGAAATAAATATTTAAGGAGTTGATGTTGACTCTGAAATATTAGAAAAAGCAGAGGTTGTAGTCAGTAAAATTATCTGAAGTGAAAGTAACTTCACAAGTTCAAAAAACAGTCTTTAAAAGTAAGCTACTTCCCAACCTTGAGCCCACATTGTACTTTCATATTTAAAAATGACCAGAGAATTACAAATATGTTATCGTGACATGTATTTAGTTATTTAACAGATTAAAATATGTAAACAATAAATTCATAAAGTTTGACTTTTAAGCCTCCAATAACTTACGTGCAGAAACGCTGGTGGATATAATGTTCAGGGAGGAAGAAGGGCTTGTAAGCGCATTGGTGAATTCTGAAGTAATATTGCTTGCTGAAGGAACTGAGTTTTTATCTTTGAACACAAGGGTCGAGTCGACCACCACTGATCCCTTCCTACAGTGACAAAGAGAGAAAGCATTTTAAAAGTAGGTAAAACGCAAATGTCTGGCAAAACTTAGTCAGTGATTGAAATTCAGTCTTACGTTAGTGCGTTAACGATGGAGCGAAGGAAAGATGGTCCATACACATTTGCACCCACTCTGTTTAGCTGAAAGACAACATGACAAAAACAATACATAAATACAACATATGTCTGCAAGCACCAATGAACAGCTTACTACAAATGCAAGTTCCCTGATTGCCCTGCAAGACAGGGATGTGGCTATGGTTTGAAGACAATGGCGATTGAGCCACAATGGGATCTGGGCTCACTTTAGGGGACGTAACTAACTTGCAGCCAGTGAGAACAGAAAAAGAAATACCTTCCAATATAATGCAATAATCACTGTGTGCATTATGGAAATGTATATATTAAATTCTTAAAACATGGCTGCTATATACTGTATTCAAATACGCTGTAACATTGGCTTTTGTTGTTTCCGTAGGAAAGTTATGGGGACAGACTAAATGATTAATGTACATCAATGCAAAAGTATAACATGAGTGTTCCTATATTCTGTGTGCACGCTGATAAGAGCTTTTTCCCAAAATAAAATATTTGCTGATTATTTGCAGTTAAATTTAGAAGATGCTTCTCTGTCTAATGATGCCCATGGAATATTATTGTTAGAAAATAAAATCACAATTTATTTGCAGTACACTGTTACAGTGCAAAGACATCTTACCTCTTTGACCACCATTGCGACTAAAATCTGATACGCCTCTGAGGATGAGTTGGAGAGATCTGATGTGAATGTTTGGTTGAGACTAAACTTAAGGTCGACAGTTCCTTCACTGGACGTAGGAGGATCTGTTGATGCAGTGGTGGTGGTTTCTGTGGTTGTAGCAGTTGCTGTAGTTGTAGTTGTTGCAGCAGTGGAAGCAGCAGAAGAAGAAGAGGCTGTACAAATACCAATGGGTTATCAATTATTATGGCACTGTAACATGCATGTAATTTAAACAGATTGATGAACAGATTAATTCAATTAGATTTTTAAATTTCCAATTACTTACTTGCATTAACAGTGCCTGATATAATGTTCAGGGAGGTAGAGCTGCTCGTAAATACACTGCGGAGTTCTGTAGTTGCATTGCTTACTGAAGGAACTGAGCTGTCATCATTGAACACAAGCGTCGTGTCGACAACCACTGATCCACTCCTTTAATGAAAAAGAGAAAAAGCAACACTTTTAAAAAGCAAGTGACTGGCAAATGTGCAGAAAAATATAAGCAAGTGATTGAAATTGAATCTTACGTGAATGAGTTAACGATTGAGCGTCTGTAAGATGATCCATACACATCTGTACAGGCTTTGTTTACCTGAAAGACAACATTACTGTATTTTGCAATGTAATGGTTTAGAAAAAAATTTACAAATTTTGCTCTGTTTAATTTGGAGGCTGATACATCTTACATGCTATATTCTGCCTACATAATATGTTTACAAAATTAAAGAACATCTACCAGACTCTACTTCCAAAAATATTGGGTAAAATAAGGTATACAATGGGGTATTGAAACAAAAAGATTAGCTTTTGGTGCGTCACATTGGCAATTGTGGGGACAAATAGAATGGCCAAATTTCCAAGTACTGTACATCAACGCAAGAACAGTAGAAACATCAGTATATTCAGTGTGCAAAGGGATCAGATTTATTTCCAAAGAGAAAAAGATAAATATACTTCTTTGTCGGGTGATCCTTATAGAATCTTTTTTTTTTTTTGGTGTAAAAAGCATATTTTTATATCATCTTACCTCTTTGACCACTTCTGCAGCCAAAGTCTGGTATGCCGTCGAAGATGAGTTTGAGAGATCTGATGTAAATGTTTGATTGAGACTAAACTCAAACCCAAGGGTTCCCTCACTGGATGTAAGAGGATCTGTTCATGCAGTGGTGGTTGAAGTAGCTGGTGCAGCAGTGGTAGTGGCTGTTGCATTGGGAGGAGCAGTTGGAGCAGCAGTTGGGGCAGCATTAGGAGCTGCAGTTGGAGCCGCTGAAACATTGGGAGCCATTGTCGGGGCAGCAGTTGGGGCATCTGTAGCATTAGGAGCTGCAGTTGGAGCTGCTGTAACATTGGTAGCCATTGTCGGGGCAGCAGTTGGGGCATCTGTAGCATTAGGAGCTGCAGTTGGAGCTGCTGTAATATTGGAAGCAGCAGTTTGGGCAGCAGTTGGGGCATCTGTAGCATTAGGAGCTGCAGTTGGAGCCGCTGTAACATTGGGAGCCATTGTCGGGGCAGCAGTTGGGGCATCTGTAACATTAAGAGCTGCAGTTGGAGCCGCTGTAACATTGGGAGCCATTGTCGGGGCAGCAGTTGGGGCATCTGTAGCATTAGGAGCTGCAGTTGGAGCCGCTGTAACATTGGGAGCAGCAGTTGGAGCAGCAGTTATGGCAGCTGTAGCATTAGGAGCAGCAGTTGGAGCCACTGTAACATTGGGAGCAGCTGTTGGAGCAGCAGTTGGGGCATCTGTAGCATTAGGAGCTGCAGTTGGAGCCGCTGTAACATTGGGAGCCATTGTCGGGGCAGCAGTTGGGGCAGCTGTAGCATTAGGAGCTGCAGTTGGAGCCGCTGTAACATTGGGAGCAGCAGTTGGAGCAGCAGTTATGGCAGCTGTAGCATTAGGAGCTGCAGTTGGAGCCGCTGTAACATTGGGAGCAGCTGTTGGAGCAGCAGTTGGGGCATCTGTAGCATTAGGAGCTGCAGTTGGAGCCGCTGTAACATTGGGAGTTATTGTCGGGGCAGCAGTTGGGGCATCTGTAGCATTAGGAGCTGCAGTTGGAGCCGCTGTAACATTGGGAGCAGCAGTTGGAGCAGCAGTTGGGGCATATGTAGCATTAGAAGCTGCAGTTGGAGCCGCTGTAACATTGGAAGCAGCTGTTGGAGCAGCAGTTTGGGCAGCTGTAGCATTAGGAGCTGCAGTTGGAGCCGCTGTAACATTGGAAGCAGCTGTTGGAGCAGCAGTTGGGGCATCTGTAGCATTAGGAGCGGCAGAATAAATAAATATGACATTAGAGCAAGACAGGTTGAGAATGACACAGACTGACCGGAAATGACATTGTCATGAAACGTAAAGCAAAACAAGTTTATTCATATAAGAACCAATACCAATGTCAAAATCTATCAAAAGTTCTATATGTCACAGCAATAGATTAATTGTTGAAGCTAAGGGTCATGTTGACTGGTGGTGAGGACATATCTACCAGCAAAATCAAAAGTGAAAAGAATATGTTGCTATACCTGAAAATAAAGTTGTGAGAACTGGTTGTGGTGAGGTTGTATTTAATGATGGTATCATTGTATCTCCTCGTGGAGAGGTAACATTTACTGTTGGTGGTGTTGTGTTGTCATGTATTGAGGTTGCATCCATCGGTGTTGATGTTGAATTGACTGAACGCGAGGTCATATAGCCAAGTGGTGAGGTTGTGTTTCCTTGTGGTGAGGTAGTATGGATTGTTTGTGAGGTCATGTTTACTGGTGGTGAGGTCATGTAGACTGGGAATGAGGTCATGTTGACAGGTAAAGAGGTCATGTGGGCTATGGGTGAGGTTGCATTGACTGGTCTTGAGGTTATGGGGACTGATGGGGAGGTTACATTGACTGATGGTGAGGTAATATGAAAAGTTTGTGAGGTCATGGTGACTGGTGACGAGGTCATGTAGACTGGGGATGAGGTCATATTGACAGGTGAAGAGGTCATGGGGGCTAATGGTGAGGTTGCATTGATTAGTGATGGTGAGGTCATGTGGACTGACTTTGATTGGATAAAACAAAATAAGTTGGTACTAAATATCTCAAAAAACAAATCCATTATTCTGGGATCTAGTCATAAGCTGTCATCTATGCCCACACTAAATCTCTACTTGGACGGTGAACCTATATAGCATGTGGATAAGGTTACATTACTGGGACTAACTATAGTCAATCAATTGTCATGGGTAGAGCACATTGACACAATTGTCAGGAAAATGGGAAATGGCATCTCCATGGCAAGAAAATGTCTTCCGTATGTTCCAGCACACATTCTGGGACAAGTAGTTAAATCTTTAAGTTTAAGCGACCTGGACTATTGCTCTCCTGTAAGGTCTTCTGCACCGAAAAGTGTACTGCGGAAACTACAAATTGCCCAAAACAGAGCTGCAAGAC
This sequence comes from Sebastes fasciatus, assembly GCF_043250625.1. NCBI lineage: Eukaryota > Metazoa > Chordata > Actinopteri > Perciformes > Sebastidae > Sebastes > Sebastes fasciatus. The sequence goes on from NC_133797.1 coordinate 28,541,347, forward strand.
TAGTCTTACACTGCCCCATGAGAAGGAACACAGACAGCACGCATCATAAACTGTCATGTTTACCAGTAGAGAAAAGACTCACCTTAAGCACAGCGACATTCTTTAGTAAAAGCATTTATTCTACTAACCCCGAGTTTTTATACAGTCAAATTACCAAATGCAGGGTCGTTCACAGTCATTTCACTAGAACAGCAGGTGATGGCCAAATCCTCTTACCTCACCCAAAATCGAATGCCTTAAAAAAGACGGTCATTTATTGTGTCATCAATCATTGGAATAGCTGCCCTCTTTACATCCGTCAATCCTCTAACAAATCCTCATTTAAATACCATCTAAGAATACATTACTTAAGCAGCTGATCGATAGTCCAGTGTTGGTCATGTATGGTTTTTCTTTTGTTCCTTTTCCCTGATGATGGGCTTTGAGGCTAAATGGTTGTGGAAAATGTGTATGAATGTGAAATTTATATATGTTTGGAAAATGTTTATGTTATTAGTGTAACACAAATATGATGTTGTATATAGTATGTATGTGATAAATGTAATATACTTAATTTTCGGACCCCAGGAAAACTATCTGGTGCCATTGGTATCAGCTAATGGGGATCCTTTTTAAATAAATAAATAAATACATTGTTTTTAGTATATTCTCCAGCACATATTGTTTGCCCATTTCTTATTGCTGTCTTGAAAGAAAGTACAGTAGTATCATGTTACCTGCTGTCACATTAGAGGTGGTAGCTGACGCGGAAGTTGTTCCCATTAGTCCTGTAGAGAAAAATGTCACAAAGATCAAACCTAAATTCAGCCCAATTCAAAATTATGTTATTTTAAAGTGTTATAAATTAGTCTCCTTGAAACCCGCCCACTTTATTCTCTCTCCCTCTCTCTCTCTCTCTGTCGTGCACGCACGGACACAAACACACACACACACGCACATAAATACCTGCTAATAGGAGAAGGAATATAAGAGGATCCATCCTGACTTTTTCTGGTTCATGTGAAATACAAAGGACATTAAAAATACATTTTGAATACATTTCAGTATGAAGAACAAATGTCCACACTGATGTCATTCTCATATACACTCTGTTTCCAGTTTATTGGGTACACCTAGATTAAAACTAATGCAGTCTAATAAAAGAGCTCCGCAATAAAACCTACCTTCATGAAGGTTACAATGTTCAGTTAGTTTTAGTAGAAACTGTTTGAGAGATGTGTTGATTCGACTGAATGGCCAGTTGGAGGTTATAGCTTTTCAGTGCTGTTATATTGCATTGTAGTATTAAAACTTCAGTAGGCAGAAAGTTTTTGGCATCATTGGGCAAAAATTCCATAATTACCTTTCAACGTATTGTAATTCAAGTGCTCTGAGAGAAAACTAGACTTCTGCACCTCCTCATGGCTCTGTTTTCAGGCTTTAAAAAATCTAGCCCGTGAAGGGAGACTGTGGCCAATCACAGGTCATTTCAGAGTTCCCATTGAGCGTTCCTATTGGCTGTGCTCCGGCTGGTGGGCGGTGCTTGGTATTTCCTTGACTGATCTCAACATGGCTGCCGGCGGGTCAAAAAAGTTCTCATTTTACAGCTAAACAGTAAACTACAACATGTTTCTGAAAACATTTGAGGTGAGAAATAGGCATTACAGTAACAGGAGGACACAGAGGCACAGGATTTTTTTCAGATTACCTGTCTCATGTACTACTGTCAGGATATAGTGACCGTTTTTATAAAAATACGTTTTTAAACATATTTGCTCTATTTCTACCCACTGCTGCTTTAAGAGGTATTTGTAATATTTTGTCGACCCCATTTATATCAATGAGGATGGTGAATATGAGAAACACCTCTCACTATATCATAATACAATTCAGCAACACCACAAAGTACAGCCTCCAAAATGCCTATAAAGTTGAATCAACACCTCTATAAAACTGTTTCTACAAAAAAATAACTTTATAACCCTTTTGAATGTAAGATTTATTGCAGAGCTGTTGTATTAGGCTGCATTAGTATTAACAAGGTGTACCTAATTAACTGGTAACTAAGCCTATGATATAGCAACTCAAATGTTATAACAGAACAAGAGTGCTTTTGATGTAATGGCTCTGGTTTTCTATCATCTTCCTCTGTGTGCTAATGACTCACTGATAAACTCATCCTTGTGATTTAGCGGATGCTTAAAAGACATATAACACATTTTGAGAATGTCTCACACTCATGGCAACAATCTGGAGAGACAAGTTTGTGTAACTTTACCATATCTCACTTTGTCAGATAGCATCACACCTCGGGGCTGTTCAAGATTCCAACAACAGGCGTATCCCGCCCTCACAAGACTACTGAAGAATTTCGCAAAGGATTTTCTTTTAGATTCTTTTAAATAAACCCAGAATTTATGCACAGCATAAAATCATAATGTGATCCATTCAGATTTCTCAAAGGAAATAATTAAGGTTACTGCTGACCAGTTTATGTGGCATATTGTTTCTTTGTGGAGTCAATTCTAATTTCTGCCATATTAATTTAGAAGTTGTGGGGAAAGGATCAAATCACACTATAAATAATATTCTGATAATTCTTTGACAAGAACATGATTCTGATAAGCTAAACTCTGTTAAAAAGAGCAGTTATGGTTGCTTTCAAAGGCACTTTGAAAACAGCTAACTTTGTCAACAGCTAAACAGATATTCACTACTTTTCATATAGGCCGGAATCAGAAAGAGTCAGTCAAACACCTGATTTGTGGTACCACGCTGATGTTCAGCTTAGTAGAGAATGACAAAACAAATAAAGAGACAAGCAAGACAGCAGTCAAGATAATTATGAAGAGAAGTGATTTTGTCTCAATTGGATTGTGATCTGGACTCTGACTCTGCCACCTCCGGGCTTTAACATTTTATTATCACCTGATAATGATACAGTTATGGTTAGTATGGCTATTAAGATCAGACAGAAAAATAAATTAATCTGTTCAACTCCCTAAATATCCTGATCTGTATAAGCCATGAGTGTACCAACCTTTCAGTTTGAGTTTCATGAGTGTCAGTGATAAACTGAATATTTATATTCAAAGTAATTATCAGAATACATTTCAATACTTGTATATACAGTATTTTTGTATTTTCATGTCATAAACATTGATATATATTTGTCAAATAAAGCAATTGTCTTTACAAGGGTTAAATTCACTGAAATTCCTATTAGACAATCAGAGCTGCTACAGCACAAGAACTCTTACTGAGAGCAGCCACACCCTGACAAGCCAATTACAATCCGTCAGTGTTGAGTATATAGGTTACTATACTGTATGTTTAACTGTTACAGCCTTCAGAATAATATGCATTATTTTTATCAATGATTTGTTCATGAGGATGTTTTTCTTTTTATTTAAGAAGTTGTGGTATATTGACACATTGGAAATCAAAAGTGTGTCTGAGCAAAAACCTGAAAAGTAAGAGTCACCAGAAATTCGTACCCTTTTAAACCACTGATATAACTTGCAGGACTTGTTCTGCTTTGTTATTTCCTGTAAAACAGGGATGGTAGCAGGACCCAAGGCACAATGTAAAAGATAGATTGTGGGGTGGGGTTGGTTGACGTAGAGTTGAGAGATGTAAATACCAATGCAGTTAGATTATAGAAAGCATCCTTGCTATTTCAAATATCCATAAGTGGTGTAACAATATAGTCTCGGCCACTGGTGCCATAACAAAACTGTCTCGTTAAGTTTTGCAAAGAGCAGAGCTGTGAAGTTGATTTGTCTGTAATAACACAAACATTATTGTATGAAAACAATAACTTTTGATAAACCTAACCATCACTAATCTGCATCATTACCATAAAATGATCAGCACAGGCTATTAACTGTCTCATCCTAAAGCGAAAGCTCAAATGCTTCACTCCTATACACTCATCTAATGCATCTATTACTACATTCAAGCAATACCTGCCAGCTGATGTTTTAATTGTTTTCCTTATTTAAATTCAAAAGTCTGCATTGTTTAGACTGTCCACTCCTTAAACCCACAAATTACCTACCTCTTTCAATTAATAATCAATTAAAGGGGCTCCATGTAAGAATCAGAAATTGCTTGTAACAGTGACACCTGTGGCCGTTAAGTCAACGACAGTCAGCAGCCGGTTGCTTGCGCTTGTGCTCGTACTATGAAGATGCAAGCGAGCATCGGCGATAACAGTGAGACGACACACACTAGACTGAACGGGATTGACAGCTAAAACCACAATATCACTATATTTCACTTAAATTTACTTGGCAGTTGAGTACCTTGCCAGGTATTAATATTTCTATCTTTGGACAGATTTTGGCACTGCGATAACATCACAACTGTACAAGATCCAGTCATGAAACTATACAGGTGTATAATTGAGATAAATAAAATGAAGGCCGAGTTCGAAGATAGGAGTGGTCTGAGTAAGGGCGCCTTCAGTAGGGGGGTAGGAAGTGGGTGGGGTCCGTTGGCCACACCATTCTACGCCCCTAGTCTGATTTGGTTTTGCAGCTGGTGTGATTCCATCGCAATAAGTTCTCTTGTGTTCTCTGTATCTCATACACAGCCTGTGGTCACCAGTGGCTTAGGCAGAAATCACATCATCATCAGAGGTAATGTTACAGGCACCAACAAGATGAACATTAACAGCATCACATAGCCTGGCAGGACGGCCACATAGTCACACCCACACTGCCGACAGACGCAACAGCATTATTAATCAAGCATATGGTACACCAGCACCAACAAGCCCAGTAACGTTCAGACTTTACATAACTGGTATATAGCAAATCCAAAACACCACTGATTCTAAATGTTCAAATTTGCCATTTCGCTGACCTATTAATGTAAAATGTTTTCTTTTTATCTATGTAAAAAAAGAGAGACAAAAAGAATAACTTGAAAAACAACAGGGTTATTTCAAAGGTAACATTTTAATACTTTATTGATTAACAAAGATACACATATTTATTATTCCCCTTCTCATAGAGGAAAAAACAGTATTCAATTCAAGTGTTAATCAATTACAATCAATAACCCTTTTACATTTTATGATAGTACCCAGACATTTTTAAATGTATTCAGTAATCCACTTACCACACTATTCACTTGATACTGAATGATTCTGCAAAACCCAACATTATATTTAATGGCAACTTATTTAAAGGATCGATAACAATATTGTTTTCTTATAATATTCACGTGGCAAATGTGCTGTCATTAAGGTAAACCTCCTAAAGCTACATGGTTATGGTTAGAGAAAGATCATCTTCATTGTTAAATATGTCCAAAAGTAATGGTGAGTATCAGACGTGATATGAATCATTGGTCTTCAGCATCAAGATCAGGTTACCTCCATACCCTTAGCTTTTGGCACCACACTTAACTGCACACTTCTTCCTTCATTCACACTTAACAATGGCATTGGATGTAACTTGTGTTCTGCGTTTAATTGGAAATAAATATTTAAGGAGTTGATTTTGACTCTGAAATATTAGAAAAAGCAGAGGTTGTAGTCAGTAAAATTATCTGAAGTGAAAGTAACTTCACAAGTTCAAAAAACAGTCTTTAAAAGTAAGCTACTTCCCAACCTTGAGCCCACATTGTACTTTCATATTTAAAAATGACCAGAGAATTACAAATATGTTATCGTGACATGTATTTAGTTATTTAACAGATTAAAATATGTAAACAATAAATTCATAAAGTTTGACTTTTAAGCCTCCAATAACTTACGTGCAGAAACGCTGGTGGATATAATGTTCAGGGAGGAAGAAGGGCTTGTAAGCGCATTGGTGAATTCTGAAGTAATATTGCTTGCTGAAGGAACTGAGTTTTTATCTTTGAACACAAGGGTCGAGTCGACAACCACTGATCCCTTCCTACAGTGACAAAGAGAGAAAGCATTTTAAAAGTAGGTAAAACGCAAATGTCTGGCAAAACTTAGTCAGTGATTGAAATTCAGTCTTACGTTAGTGCGTTAACGATGGAGCGAAGGAAAGATGGTCCATACACATTTGCACCCACTCTGTTTAGCTGAAAGACAACATGACAAAAACAATACATAAATACAACATATGTCTGCAAGCACCAATGAACAGCTTACTACAAATGCAAGTTCCCTGATTGCCCTGCAAGACAGGGATGTGGCTATGGTTTGAAGACAATGGCGATTGAGCCACAATGGGATCTGGGCTCACTTTAGGGGACATAACTAACTTGCAGCCAGTGAGAACAGAAAAAGAAATACCTTCCAATATAATGCAATAATCACTGTGTGCATTATGGAAATGTATATATTAAATTGTTAAAACATGGCTGCTGTATACTGTATTCAAATACGCTGTAACATTGGCTTTTGTTGTTTCCGTAGGAAAGTTATGGGGACAGACTAAATGATTAATGTACATCAATGCAAAAGTATAACATGAGTGTTCCTATATTCTGTGTGCACGCTGATAAGACCTTTTTCCCAAAATAAAATATTTGCTGATTATTTGCACTTAAATTTAGAAGATGCTTCTCTGTCTAATGATGCCCATGGAATATTATTGTTAGAAAATAAAATCACAATTTATTTGCAGTACACTGTTACAGTGCAAAGACATCTTACCTCTTTGACCACCATTGCGACTAAAATCTGATACGCCTCTGAGGATGAGTTGGAGAGATCTGATGTGAATGTTTGGTTGAGACTAAACTTAAGGTCGACAGTTCCTTCACTGGACGTAGGAGGATCTGTTGATGCAGTGGTGGTGGTTTCTGTGGTTGTAGCAGTTGCTGTAGTTGTAGTTGTTGCAGCAGTGGAAGCAGCAGAAGAAGAAGAGGCTGTACAAATACCAATGGGTTATCAATTATTATGGCACTGTAACATGCATGTAATTTAAACAGATTGATGAACAGATTAATTCAATTAGATTTTTAAATTTCCAATTACTTACTTGCATTAACAGTGCCTGATATAATGTTCAGGGAGGTAGAGCTGCTCGTAAATACACTGCGGAGTTCTGTAGTTGCATTGCTTACTGAAGGAACTGAGCTGTCATCATTGAACACAAGCGTCGTGTCGACAACCACTGATCCACTCCTTTAATGAAAAAGAGAAAAAGCAACACTTTTAAACAGCAAGTGACTGGCAAATGTGCAGAAAAATATAAGCAAGTGATTGAAATTGAATCTTACGTGAATGAGTTAACGATTGAGCGTCTGTAAGATGATCCATACACATCTGTACAGGCTTTGTTTACCTGAAAGACAACATTACTGTATTTTGCAATGTAATGGTTTAGAAAAAAATTTACAAATTTTGCTCTGTTTTGTTTGGAGGCTGATACATCTTACATGCTATATTCTGCATACATAATATGTTTACAAAATTAAAGAACATCTACCAGACTCTACTTCCAAAAATATTGGGTAAAATAAGGTATACAATGGGGTATTGAAACAAAAAGATTAGCTTTTGGTGCGTCACATTGGCAATTGTGGGGATAAATAGAATGGCCAAATTTCCAAGTACTGTACATCAACGCAAGAACAGTAGAAACATCAGTATATTCAGTGTGCAAAGGGATCAGATTTATTTCCAAAGAGAAAAAGATAAATATACTTCTTTGTCGGGTGATCCTTATAGAATCTTTTTTTTTTTTTGGTGTAAAAAGCATATTTTTATATCATCTTACCTCTTTGACCACTTCTGCAGCCAAAGTCTGGTATGCCGTCGAAGATGAGTTTGAGAGATCTGATGTAAATGTTTGATTGAGACTAAACTCAAACCCAAGGGTTCCCTCACTGGATGTAGGAGGATCTGTTCATGCAGTGGTGGTTGAAGTAGCTGGTGCAGCAGTGGTAGTGGCTGTTGCATTGGGAGGAGCAGTTGGAGCAGCAGTTGGGGCAGCATTAGGAGCTGCAGTTGGAGCCGCTGAAACATTGGGAGCCATTGTCGGGGCAGCAGTTGGGGCATCTGTAGCATTAGGAGCTGCAGTTGGAGCTGCTGTAACATTGGTAGCCATTGTCGGGGCAGCAGTTGGGGCATCTGTAGCATTAGGAGCTGCAGTTGGAGCTGCTGTAATATTGGAAGCAGCAGTTTGGGCAGCAGTTGGGGCATCTGTAGCATTAGGAGCTGCAGTTGGAGCCGCTGTAACATTGGGAGCAGCTGTTGGAGCAGCAGTTGGGGCATCTGTAGCATTAGGAGCTGCAGTTGGAGCCGCTGTAACATTGGGAGCCATTGTCGGGGCAGCAGTTGGGGCATCTGTAGCATTAGGAGCTGCAGTTGGAGCCGCTGTAACATTGGGAGCAGCAGTTGGAGCAGCAGTTATGGCAGCTGTAGCATTAGGAGCAGCAGTTGGAGCCACTGTAACATTGGGAGCAGCTGTTGGAGCAGCAGTTGGGGCATCTGTAGCATTAGGAGCTGCAGTTGGAGCCGCTGTAACATTGGGAGCAGCTGTTGGAGCAGCAGTTGGGGCATCTGTAGCATTAGGAGCTGCAGTTGGAGCCGCTGTAACATTGGGAGCCATTGTCGGGGCAGCAGTTGGGGCATCTGTAGCATTAGGAGCTGCAGTTGGAGCTGCTGTAACATTGGAAGCAGCAGTTGGAGCAGCAGTTGGGGCATCTGTAGCATTAGGAGCTGCAGTTGCAGCTGCTGTAACATTGGAAGCAGCAGTTTGGGCAGCAGTTGGGGCATCTGTAGCATTAGGAGCTGCAGTTGGAGCCGCTGTAACATTGGGAGCAACTGTTGGAGCAGCAGTTGGGGCATCTGTAGCATTAGGAGCTGCAGTTGGAGCCGCTGTAACATTGGAAGCAGCTGTTGGAGCAGCAGTTGGGGCATCTGTAGCATTAGGAGCTGCAGAATAAATAAATATGACATTAGAGCAAGACAGGTTGAGAATGACACAGACTGACCGGAAATGACATTGTCATGAAACGTAAAGCAAAACAAGTTTATTCATATAAGAACCAATACCAATGTCAAAATCTATCAAAAGTTCTATATGTCACAGCAATAGATTAATTGTTGAAGCTAAGGGTCATGTTGACTGGTGGTGAGGACATATCTACCAGCAAAATCAAAAGTGAAAAGAATATGTTGCTATACCTGAAAATAAAGTTGTGAGAACTGGTTGTGGTGAGGTTGTATTTAATGATGGTATCATTGTATCTCCTCGTGGAGAGGTAACATTTACTGTTGGTGGTGCTGTGTTGTCATGTATTGAGGTTGCATCCATCGGTGTTGATGTTGAATTGACTGAACGCGAGGTCATATAGCCAAGTGGTGAGGTTGTGTTTCCTTGTGGTGAGGTAGTATGGATTGTTTGTGAGGTCATGTTTACTGGTGGTGAGGTCATGTAGACTGGGAATGAGGTCATGTTGACAGGTAAAGAGGTCATGTGGGCTATGGGTGAGGTTGCATTGACTGGTCTTGAGGTTATGGGGACTGATGGGGAGGTTACATTGACTGATGGTGAGGTAATATGAAAAGTTTGTGAGGTCATGGTGACTGGTGACGAGGTCATGTAGACTGGGGATGAGGTCATGTTGACAGGTGAAGAGGTCATGGGGGCTAATGGTGAGGTTGCATTGATTAGTGATGGTGAGGTCATGTGGACTGACTTTGATTGGATAAAACAAAATAAGTTGGTACTAAATATCTCAAAAAACAAATCCATTATTCTGGGATCTAGTCATAAGCTGTCATCTATGCCCACACTAAATCTCTACTTGGACGGTGAACCTATATAGCATGTGGATAAGGTCACATTACTGGGACTAACTATAGTCAATCAATTGTCATGGGTAGAGCACATTGACACAATTGTCAGGAAAATGGGAAATGGCATCTCCATGGCAAGAAAATGTCTTCCGTATGTTCCAGCACACATTCTGGGACAAGTAGTTAAATCTTTAAGTTTAAGCGACCTGGACTATTGCTCTCCTGTAAGGTCTTCTGCACCGAAAAGTGTACTGCGGAAACTACAAATTGCCCAAAACAGAGCTGCAAGACTAGTCTTACACTGCCCCATGAGAAGGAACACAGACAGCACGCATCATAAACTGTCATGTTTACCAGTAGAGAAAAGACTCACCTTAAGCACAGCGACATTCTTTAGTAAAAGCATTTATTCTACTAACCCCGAGTTTTTATACAGTCAAATTACCAAATGCAGGGTCGTTCACAGTCATTTCACTAGAACAGCAGGTGATGGCCAAATCCTGTTACCTCACCCAAAATCGAATGCCTTAAAAAAGACGGTCATTTATTGTGTCATCAATCATTGGAATAGCTGCCCTCTTTACATCCGTCAATCCTCTAACAAATCCTCATTTAAATACCATCTAAGAATACATTACTTAAGCAGCTGATCGATAGTCCAGTGTTGGTCATGTATGGTTTTTCTTTTGTTCCTTTTCCCTGATGATGGGCTTTGAGGCTAAATGGTTGTGGAAAATGTGTATGAATGTGAAATTTATATATGTTTGGAAAATGTTTATGTTATTAGTGTAACACAAATATGATGTTGTATATAGTATGTATGTGATAAATGTAATATACTTAATTTTCGGACCCCAGGAAAACTATCTGGTGCCATTGGTATCAGCTAATGGGGATCCTTTTTAAATAAATAAATAAATACATTGTTTTTAGTATATTCTCCAGCACATATTGTTTGCCCATTTCTTATTGCTGTCTTGAAAGAAAGTACAGTAGTATCATGTTACCTGCTGTCACATTAGAGGTGGTAGCTGACGCGGAAGTTGTTCCCATTAGTCCTGTAGAGAAAAATGTCACAAAGATCAAACCTAAATTCAGCCCAATTCAAAATTATGTTATTTTAAAGTGTTATAAATTAGTCTCCTTGAAACCCGCCCACTTTATTCTCTCTCCCTCTCTCTCTCTCTCTGTCGTGCACGCACGGACACAAACACACACACACACGCACATAAATACCTGCTAATAGGAGAAGGAATATAAGAGGATCCATCCTGACTTTTTCTGGTTCCTGTGAAATACAAAGGACATTAAAAATACATTTTGAATACATTTCAGTATGAAGAACAAATATCCACACTGATGTCATTCTCATATACACTCTGTTTCCAGTTTATTGGGTACACCTAGATTAAAACTAATGCAGTCTAATAAAAGAGCTCCGCAATAAAACCTACCTTCATGAAGGTTACAATGTTCAGTTAGTTTTAGTAGAAACTGTTTGAGAGATGTGTTGATTCGACTGAATGGCCAGTTGGAGGTTATAGCTTTTCAGTGCTGTTATATTGCATTGTAGTATTAAAACTTCAGTAGGCAGAAAGTTTTTGGCATCATTGGGCAAAAATTCCATAATTACCTTTCAACATATTGTAATTCAAGTGCTCTGAGAGAAAACTAGACTTCTGCACCTCCTCATGGCTCTGTTTTCAGGATTTAAAAAATCTAGCCCGTGAAGGGAGACTGTGGCCAATCACAGGTCTTTTCAGAGTTCCCATTGAGCGTTCCTATTGGCTGTGCTCCGGCTGGTGGGCGGTGCTTGGTATTTCCTTGACTGATCTCAACATGGCTGCCGGCGGGTCAAAAAAGTTCTCATTTTACAGCTAAACAGTAAACTACAACATGTTTCTGAAAACATTTGAGGTGAGAAATAGGCATTACAGTAACAGGAGGACACAGAGGCACAGGATTTTTTTCAGATTACCTGTCTCATGTACTACTGTCAGGATATAGTGACCGTTTTTATAAAAATACGTTTTTAAACATATTTGCTCTATTTCTACCCACTGCTGCTTTAAGATGTATTTGTAATATTTTGTCGACCCCATTTATATCAATGAGGATGGTGAATATGAGAAACACCTCTCACTATATCATAATACAATTCAGCAACACCACAAAGTACAGCCTCCAAAATGTCTATAAAGTTGAATCAACACCTCTATAAAACTGTTTCTACAAAAAAATAACTTTATAACCCTTTTGAATGTAAGATTTATTGCAGAGCTGTTGTATTAGGCTGCATTAGTATTAACAAGGTGTACCTAATTAACTGGTAACTAAGCCTATGATATAGCAACTCAAATGTTATAACAGAACAAGAGTGCTTTTGATGTAATGGCTCTGGTTTTCTATCATCTTCCTCTGTGTGCTAATGACTCACTGATAAACTCATCCTTGTGATTTAGCGGATGCTTAAAAGACATATAACACATTTTGAGAATGTCTCACACTCATGGCAACAATCTGGAGAGACAAGTTTGTGTAACTTTACCATATCTCACTTTGTCAGATAGCATCACACCTCGGGGCTGTTCAAGATTCCAACAACAGGCGTATCCCGCCCTCACAAGACTACTGAAGAATTTCGCAAAGGATTTTCTTTTAGATTCTTTTAAATAAACCCAGAATTTATGCACAGCATAAAATCATAATGTGATCCATTCAGATTTCTCAAAGGAAATAATTAAGGTTACTGCTGACCAGTTTATGTGGCATATTGTTTCTTTGTGGAGTCAATTCTAATTTCTGCCATATTAATTTAGAAGTTGTGGGGAAAGGATCAAATCACACTATAAATAATATTCTGATAATTCTTTGACAAGAACATGATTCTGATAAGCTAAACTCTGTTAAAAAGAGCAGTTATGGTTGCTTTCAAAGGCACTTTGAAAACAGCTAACTTTGTCAACAGCTAAACAGATATTCACTACTTTTCATATAGGCCGGAATCAGAAAGAGTCAGTCAAACACCTGATTTGTGGTACCACGCTGATGTTCAGCTTAGTAGAGAATGACAAAACAAATAAAGAGACAAGCAAGATAGCAGTCAAGATAATTATGAAGAGAAGTGATTTTGTCTCAATTGGATTGTGATCTGGACTCTGACTCTGCCACCTCCGGGCTTTAACATTTTATTATCACCTGATAATGATACAGTTATGGTTAGTATGGCTATTAAGATCAGACAGAAAAATAAATTAATCTGTTCAACTCCCTAAATATCCTGATCTGTATAAGCCATGAGTGTACCAACCTTTCAGTTTGAGTTTCATGAGTGTCAGTGATAAACTGAATATTTATATTCAAAGTAATTATCAGAATACATTTCAATACTTGTATATACAGTATTTTTGTATTTTCATGTCATAAACATTGATATATATTTGTCAAATAAAGCAATTGTCTTTACAAGGGTTAAATTCACTGAAATTCCTATTAGACAATCAGAGCTGCTACAGCACAAGAACTCTTACTGAGAGCAGCCACACCCTGACAAGCCAATTACAATCCGTCAGTGTTGAGTATATAGGTTACTATACTGTATGTTTAACTGTTACAGCCTTCAGAATAATATGCATTATTTTTATCAATGATTTGTTCATGAGGATGTTTTTCTTTTTATTTAAGAAGTTGTGGTATATTGACACATTGGAAATCAAAAGTGTGTCTGAGCAAAAACCTGAAAAGTAAGAGTCACCAGAAATTCGTACCCTTTTAAACCACTGATATAACTTGCAGGACTTGTTCTGCTTTGTTATTTCCTGTAAAACAGGGATGGTAGCAGGACCCAAGGCACAATGTAAAAGATAGATTGTGGGGTGGGGTTGGTTGACGTAGAGTTGAGAGATGTAAATACCAATGCAGTTAGATTATAGAAAGCATCCTTGCTATTTCAAATATCCATAAGTGGTGTAACAATATAGTCTCTGCCACTGGTGCCATAACAAAACTGTTTCGTTAAGTTTTGCAAAGAGCAGAGCTGTGAAGTTGATTTGTCTGTAATAACACAAACATTATTGTATGAAAACAATAACTTTTGATAAACCTAACCATCACTAATCTGCATCATTACCATAAAATTATCAGCACAGGCTATTAACTGTCTCATCCTAAAGCGAAAGCTCAAATGCTTCAGTCCTATACACTCATCTAATACATCTATTACTACATTCAAGCAATACCTGCCAGCTGATGTTTTAATTGTTTTCCTTATTTAAATTCAAAAGTCTGCATTGTTTAGACTGTCCACTCCTTAAACCCACAAATTACCTACCTCTTTCAATTAATAATCAATTAAAGGGGCTCCATGTAAGAATCAGAAATTGCTTGTAACAGTGACACCTGTGGCCGTTAAGTCAACGACAGTCAGCAGCCGGTTGCTTGCGCTTGTGCTCGTACTATGAAGATGCAAGCGAGCATCGGCAATAACAGTGAGACGACACACACTAGACTGAACGGGATTGACAGCTAAAACCACAATATCACTATATTTCACTTAAATTTACTTGGCAGTTGAGTACCTTGCCAGGTATTAATAGTTCTATCTTTGGACAGATTTTGGCACTGCGATAACATCACAACCGTACAAGATCCAGTCATGAAACTATACAGGTGTATAATTGAGATAAATAAAATGAAGGCCGAGTTCGAAGATAGGAGTGGTCTGAGTAAGGGCGCCTTCAGTAGGGGGGTAGGAAGTGGGTGAGGTCCGTTGGCCACACCATTCTACGCCCCTAGTCTGATTTGGTTTTGCAGCTGGTGTGATTCCATCGCAATAAGTTCTCTTGTGTTCTCTGTATCTCATACACAGCCTGTGGTCACCAGTGGCTTAGGCAGAAATCACAGTGTGGATGCAGTGGAAATCAGGCCCAGCTCGTCCAGGATCAAACAGCTACTCAAAGGGACTATTTGTAACTTTCAGAAATGCTTGTTAACAGCGACACCTGTGGCTGTGAAATCAACGAAAGTCAGCGTCGGGCTCGCGCTGGCTCGCTCTAAATATACCTGAACGAGCATCGCTCAAAACAGTGAGGAGACACACGTCAGCTAAAACCACAATATCACTCTATATTTCGGCTGCTTGGCAGTAATGTTAGCTGACCAGACGAAGGTCTCTCCATGAACATGATTTAGATCTGATCCTATTGTTGGCTTTTCCTGTCTCAGTGCAGGCTGAGGCAGCGGGGCTCTGCAGCGTGTCTCCCTGCTCTCTCCGCCCGAAGCCAGAGGTGAAGCGAGCTGAGCAAGAACGCGCGCGCTGTCTGAGTGAAGGCAAGCAGGCAGAGGAGGAGAGGCAGCGGATACACGCGAATGCGGATATGCGAGCGCGCATGTTTCCCGACCCAGTACATTTATACGCTTAAAAGTTACAAACAGTCCCTTTAATAGGTTCTGAAATGCAAATGTTAACCAAAATAGGCCATTATAACTATACTTAACTGAATCCACCACAGTTTAATCATACAAGCCTTATACATCATCATCATCATCAGAGGTAATGTTAAGGGCACCAACAAGATGAACATTAACAGCATCACATAGCCTGGCAGGACGGCCACATATTCACACACACACTGCCGACAGACGCAACAGCATTATTAATCAAGCATATGGTACACCAGCACCAACAAGCCCAGTAACGTTCAGTCTTTACATAACTGGTATATAACAAATCCAAAACACCACTGATTCTAAATGTTCAAATTTGCCATTTCACTGACCTGTTAATGTAAAATGTTTTCTTATGTAAAAAAAGAGAGACAAAAAGAACAACTTGAAAAACAACAGGGTTATTTCAAAGGTAATAATTTAATACTTTATTGATTAACAAAGATACACATATTTATTATTCCCCTTCTCATAGAGGAAAAAACTGTATTCAATTCAAGTGTTAATCGATTACAATCAATAATCTTTCTACATTTTATGATCGTACCCAGACATTTTTAAATGTATTCAGTAATCCACTTACCACACTATTCACTTGATACTGAATGATTCTGCAAAACCCAACATTATGTTTAATGGCAACTTATTTGAATGATCAATGACAATATTGTTGTCTTATAATATTCACGTGGCAAATGTGCTGTCATTAAGGTAAACCTCCTAAAGCTACATGGTTATGGTTAGAGAAAGATCATCTTCATGGTTAAATATGTCCAAAAGTAATGGTGGGTATCAGACGTGATATGAATCATTGGTCTTCAGCATCAAGATCAGGTTACCTCCATACCCTTAGCTTTTGGCACCACACTTAACTGCACACTTCTTCCTTCATTCACACTTAACAATGGCATTGGATGTAACTTGTGTCCTGCGTTTAATTGGAAATAAATATTTTGTACATTATCCTCTGTGTATTTGCAATGTTTAATTGCTAACAATTCCCCATAAAAATAGCATATAAAGAAGCATTTACAAAACAAACATATTGAATGGCATCTGCTACAAAAATGCAAAGAAAAAGTATCAAATTTGTACACACAAAACTGTAAATAAAATATCTTGGGGATGAAAGCTGTACACACACAGAGAGAGAGGTCTGGATGATCTTTAGGGCAATGCAGCCCTCTTCTGGTGTGTCATTCCTATTGCATGTACATTATGAGAACATGACATGTTGTTGTTAATAGCAACAACTGGATTATACATTCTGTATTAATAATATAGTTTATGCAAAAACTGCACTTATCAGGAGTCTAATTCATTCAATTCAGACCCTAATTCATACACACACAATTAGTCATAAAAGCATTTTAACAAACAACATGCACATACCATGTGCCAGAAAGTCTAAACTCTGTTGAGCTGCATTTTGTCATTAGTGTATTTTTTTATGTGGCCCAAGAATGATTATATGGTGCTCTTCTTAGTAGTTAGCAATTTTCTCCATTTCAAAGCATCTCTTCACTACTCTGATGACTGTATGAAGATGCCACAATATGCCGATTCTTTCTTGAAAGTAATATAACTGTGCAAAATTCGCTACTTACTAGTACTCAAGTAACAAAGTGCAAAATGTGAAAGAGGACAAAGCTGCATTTTCACTCTTTTTCACTCTCGGCCAAATGATTTGGATCCCGTTTCCTGCTAAATTATTTGAGTGACCTAGCTATAAGAACAAGAGACACTTTGGATTATAGACTAAAGACACTAAACACTTAGATTTAGATTGGAAAAAAAATTAACATGAACCTCTAAATTGTCCACCCTGTCTCTATGATCTTGCTTGTTTTGATTTCTGTAGGCCTATAATGTGTTAAACTTGTTCCAGCCATGACAGCAACGCTGTTATTGTATTCAACTTATAGGTCAATGTGGTCCTGGAGACACCTGCGGTAGCGAGAAATACCAAAGAAACAGTTTTGTGGACTTTGCCAGGTACTTATATTTCTATCTGTGTACAGATTTTGTCACTGCGATAGCATCACAACCGTACAAGATCCAGTCATGAAACTATACAGGTGTATAATTGAGATAAATAAAATGAAGGCCGAGTTTGAAGATAGGAGTGGTCTGAGCAAGGGCGCCTTCAGTAGGTGGGTAGGAAGTGGGTGGGGTCCGTTGGCCACACCATTCTACGCCCCTGGTCTGATTTGGTTTTGCAGATGGTGTGATTCCATTGCAAGATGGTCTCTTGTGTTCCCTGTATCTTATTACAACTATACTTAACTGAATCCACCACAGTTTAATCATACAAGCCTTATACATCATCATCATCATCATCAGAGGTAATGTTACAGGCACCAACAAGATGAACATTAACAGCATCACATAGCCTGGCAGGACGGCCACATATTCACACACACACTGCCGACAGACGCAACAGCATTATTAATCAAGCATATGGTACACCAGCACCAACAAGCCCAGTAACGTTCAGTCTTTACATAACTGGTATATAGCAAATCCAAAACACCACTGATTCTAAATGTTCAAATTTGCCATTTCGCTGACCTATTAATGTAAAATGTTTTCTTTTTATCTATGTAAAAAAAGAGAGACAAAAAGAATAACTTGAAAAACAACAGGGTTATTTCAAAGGTAATATTTGAATACTTTATTGATTAACAAAGATACACATATTTATTATTCCCCTTCTCATAGAGGAAAAAACAGTATTCAATTCAAGTGTTAATCAATTACAATCAATAACCATTTTACATTTTATGATAGTACCCAGACATTTTTAAATGTATTCAGTAATCCACTTACCACACTATTCACTTGATACTGAATGATTCTGCAAAACCCAACATTATATTTAATGGCAACTTATTTAAAGGATCGATAACAATATTGTTTTCTTATAATATTCACGTGGCAAATGTGCTGTCATTAAGGTAAACCTCCTAAAGCTACATGGTTATGGTTAGAGAAAGATCATCTTCATGGTTAAATATGTCCAAAAGCGGGCGGCTGGTTAGCGGCAGCGGGAGAGGGATAGAGTGGGTCTGCCGACGAATCAGCTTCCAGGATTTCCATTTTCTCTCGACAAATCATGTGGCGGCTTTCCATTTTCAATACTGACGTCATCCATTTTCACCGCGGATACAGCCAATCGGAGCTCTGGATTCCATTTTCAGGCAACGAATCGTGTGGCTGATCGCCGCCACGTCATCCATTTTTGAATAGCCAATCACAGCCGTCCCAGCGGACGCGATGCGGAGGAGGGACTTTTGAACTATTCACTGCCGTCGTCGCAGAAACGCCTATTCAGCTACAGACAGGTAAATGTCATTATTAACATTACGTAACATTGATATTGGATTCTCTCAGACAATACGGATTAAACGTGTTTTAGCTTTCTGGCGTTTTTTAATGTGGGCTGATTGATTCGCTGTGAAATCAATGAATGGGTTTGTAATGTTACTCTGTCTAAGCTAACCTGGCTTTAATTATCTTAAACCTGGTGAATTAGTTACCAATCACTTTATAATCTGTTCAGAGCTCTAATCATTATGCTGAGGCTACGTTACAGTTACAGTTACAGTTACATAGAGGTAATGTTACTCCTACTGTATGAGCTCCTCAGCGTTGTTAAACTAACACAGTCCCTTCTTTTAGCTCAGACAGGTAAGATAACTGTGGTGTTATATTAATGATTATATGATCATAAACGTTATGTTAATACTAAAGCTATATATACATATACAGTATGACTGCTACTGTATTAGCTTCTTAACGTTGTGAAACAAAGTTTACTATCACAGTCACTGTTTTTAGCTCAGACAGGTAACTGTCAGATAACTGCTGTGTTATATTAATGTTCATGATTCATGATTATATGATCATAAACGTTATATTAAATGTTCATACTAAAGTCATATAAACATGACTGTAGTTTGCAAGGTTTTTCAAGGTAAAAGAAACATAATTATCATATGTGTGAAATTGTTTCTACATATAAGTTTTATTTCAATGTCTGTTTAGACTTCTCCAGGCTGTCAGTCATCCTGTATCCTCTGCCCCAGAAGCTCAGCCTGCAGTCCAGTCTGAATCCTCACCTGGTGTCTCAGGTGGCAGAAATACAGTTGGTAAGTAATGTTTACATAAACCTCACAATAAAGCAATAGTAACAGTTGGGTCGAATCTATTGAACATACAACAGACAGCATACGGACATTAAGACATCATATGTTACATGTAGTGTAATTTCACAGCAGTTTATCCTGTTTATTTGCTTACTGATGACAAATTGTATGTTTAGGGGACGGGCATGGTATGCCAGGTATGGATCGGGTTGACAGCCTTGCAGAGCACCTGGTAGAACTGAGGACACAGAGCTCCATGACTCTCAGCAACCAGCAGGTTAGTAATATCTGTAATTTGGAATACCATGCTTAGTCCAAAAAGAATAAGACAATGTTGTTGTTTTCATTTAATTAATTACTCACATAAGCCTGTTGTGTGAATAAATATTCAGTCTCTGTTGTTCTTTTCATGTTTCTTTATAAGGGAAGCACAATTGTGGCCCTGTAGCAAAACCTGCTGGACGTTGACAGAGGGCCCAGCAATCTACAGTGGGCTGGTCACTGCCGGAGGCCCCGCTGGAGTCTGAGCTGAAGGAGT
Organism: Sebastes fasciatus; assembly: GCF_043250625.1. Classification (NCBI taxonomy): domain Eukaryota; kingdom Metazoa; phylum Chordata; class Actinopteri; order Perciformes; family Sebastidae; genus Sebastes; species Sebastes fasciatus. The sequence continues at coordinate 28,561,196 of NC_133797.1, forward strand.
TTCTGGTGAATCTGTGAGCTGTAAATCATTCTGTCTGATGTTGCAGGGAATCAGACCCAATGACAAACATTAAGAATAGTATTATCTTCTTCAAATGATTTGTTCTTGTTGTTTCACGTGTTCCAGGACCAAAGACAATAAAGTTAAAGCTTTAATATCATTACTGTCTCAATTCATGTGTATTCCTATGGTTATTTTTTTAATTAATTACACACAGCAAGTCCATCCCAATTAAAACATATTGCTCAACTATTCTCCAGTACATTATAATTTATTCTACTAACATTTTGACCTATCTTGCCTAACAGTTCATTAATCAGTCATAAGGAGGATGTATGCAATAATAATAATGCAAAACATCATCATGGATGATGATGTTTTGTATATTTGTTATCTGTAGTAATCCACCAGTTATATGACTGTATAAGGAAACCTGAACGATTTTCAATATTAATGTATTAGTTGCAGTGCACAAGTCTTGCATTAAAATTATATCTTGAGTCAATTCAAGTTTACACGAGCAACACAAACTATTTTTTACTGCATATTATAAACTTCGACCCTGCCGGAGACGAGATTCGAACTGGCTCTCAAGTGGACATGTATTGTTCCCCCCGAAAAGCACAAAAAATAATGTTTTTATTCTTTAACAAAAATACTATGGTGTATAAAGACTTCAAAACACCATGTGGGTGAAAATAAGAGCTACAGAATTGTGTTTTCTTCTCTCTTTCTCTCTCTTTCTCTCTTTTTCTTTCTTTTCCTCCTCTTTTCCTCTCCCCCCTTTCTCCCCCTTTTTCCACCTTCTTCCCCCGCCTATCCAGACTATTGTTCCCCAGCTTTAGCGGAGTCGGTAGAGCGGGCGCCCATGTATTGCCAAGGCTGTGTCCTAGCAGCGGTAAACCCGGGTTCGAATCCGGCTTGTGGTCCTTTCCGCATGTCATTCCTCTCTCTCCCCCTTTCCAACACTCTATCCACTGTCCTATCAATAAAATGCTTGAAAAATCTCTCCAAAAAAAAAATAAATAAATAAAAAAAATAAATAAATAAATATGTCCAAAAGTAATGGTGGGTATCAGACGTGATATGAATCATTGGTCTTCAGCATCAAGATCAGGTTACCTCCATACCCTTAGCTTTTGGCACCACACTTAACTGCACACTTCTTCCTTCATTCACACTTAACAATGGCATTGGATGTAACTCGTGTCCTGCGTTTAATTGGAAATAAATATTTTGTACATTATCCTCTGTGTATTTGCAATGTTTAATTGCTAACAATTCCCCATAAAAATAGCATATAAAGAAGCATTTACAAAACAAACATATTGAATGGCATCTGCTACAAAAATGCAAAGAAAAGGTATCAAATTTGGTGTTTTTGATTACTTACAATCTTAATGATTAGTTTTTTCAATAAAATGAAATTGGAACAAAAGTGATTGTAACATCAAATGTGGAAAATACTGAACAACAGTCTCAATCTTTGACACACAGTGCACGTCTTTTTACCACATGACATTATATTGGTAAATTTCATTATTCACAATTGTTATATCTTCTTTTTTTTGGTTCGTATGTACATAGTTTTTTTCCCCCACACTTGATAGCATAGAAGAAGCTATTGACAAAGTCAGTGCATCTGCCTTGGTTGTCGGTTATAAGTCCATCAAAATCTGTGCCAAAGCCAGCAGTGTTAGTGAAAAGACTGCCAGTGAGCCCATTGTGGGCCGTGGAGGACTGCTTGATGTTGATGTTGACTCTGAAATATTAGAAAAAGCAGAGGTTGTAGTCAGTAAAATTATCTGAAGTGAAAGTAACTTCACAAGTTCAAAAAACAGTCTTTAAAAGTAAGCTACATCCCAACCTTGAGCCCACATTGTACTTTCATATTTAAAAATGACCAGAGAATTACAAATATGTTATCGTGACATGTATTTAGTTATTTAACAGATTAAAATATGTAAACAATAAATTCATAAAGTTTGACTTTTAAGCCTCCAATAACTTACGTGCAGAAACGCTGGTGGATATAACGTTCAGGGAGGAAGAAGGGCTTGTAAGCGCATTGGTGAATTCTGAAGTAATATTGCTTGCTGAAGGAACTGAGTTTTTATCTTTGAACACAAGGGTCGAGTCGACAACCACTGATCCCTTCCTACAGTGACAAAGAGAGAAAGCATTTTAAAAGTAGGTAAAACGCAAATGTCTGGCAAAACGTAGTCAGTGATTGAAATTCAGTCTTACGTTAGTGCGTTAACGATGGAGCGAAGGAAAGATGGTCCATACACATTTGCACCCACTCTGTTTAGCTGAAAGACAACATGACAAAAACAATACATAAATACAACATATGTCTGCAAGCACCAATGAACAGCTTACTACAAATGCAAGTTCCCTGATTGCCCTGCAAGACAGGGATGTGGCTATGGTTTGAAGACAATGGCGATTGAGCCACAATGGGATCTGGGTTCACTTCAGGGGACGTAACTAACTTGCAGCCAGTGAGAACAGAAAAATAAATACCTTCCAATATAATGCAATAATCACTGTGTGCATTATGGAAATGTATATATTAAATTCTTAAAACATGGCTGCTGTATACTGTATTCAAATACGCTGTAACATTGGCTTTTGTTGTTTCCGTAGGAAAGTTATGGGGACAGACTAAATGATTAATGTACATCAATGCAAAAGTATAACATGAGTGTTCCTATATTCTGTGTGCACGCTGATAAGAGCTTTTTCCCAAAATAAAATATTTGCTGATTATTTGCAGTTAAATTTAGAAGATGCTTCTCTGTCTAATGATGCCCATGGAATATTATTGTTACAAAATAAAATCACAATTTATTTGCAGTACACTGTTACAGTGCAAAGACATCTTACCTCTTTGACCACCTTTGCGACTAAAATCTGATACGCCTCTGAGGATAAGTTGGAGAGATCTGATGTGAATGTTTGGTTGAGACTAAACTTAAGGTCGACAGTTCCTTCACTGGATGTAGGAGGATCTGTTGATGCAGTGGTGGTGGTTTCTGTGGTTGTAGCAGTTGCTGTAGTTGTAGTAGTTGCAGCGGTGGAAGCAGCAGAAGAAGAAGAAGCTGTACAAATACCAATGGGTTATCAATTAATATGACTTTGTCACATGCATTTAATTTAAACAGATTGCTAAACAGATTCATTCTATTAGATGTTTAAATCTCCGATTACTTACTCGCTTTAACAGTGCCTGATATAATGTCTAGGGAGGTAGAGCTGCTCGTAAATGCACTGTTGAGTTCTGTGGTTGCAGTGCTTGCTGAAGGAACTGAGCTGTCATCTTTGAACACAAGCGTCGTGTCGACAGCTACTGATCCACTCCTTTAATGAAAAAGAGAAAAAGCAACAATTTTTAAAAGTGACTGGCAAATGTGCAGAAAAATATAAGCAAGTGATTGACATTGAATCTTACGTGAATGAGTTAACGATGGAGCGTCTGTAAGATGATCCATACAGATCTGTACAGACTCTGTTTATCTGAAAGACAACATTACTGTCATTTGCAATGTAATGGCTTACAACAAATTCACAAGTTTGGCTGTGTTTTGTTTGGAAGATGCTATATCTTATATGTTATCTTCTGCATATACAGTATGTTTCCAAGATTAAAGAAGATCTACCAGACTCTACTACCAAAAATATTGGGCAAATTAAGGAATACAACGCGGAATTTAAGCACAAAGATTATCTTTTGCTGCTTCACAGTAGGAATTATGTGGACAAATACGATGACCAAATTTCCATATACATCAACGCAAGAATATTAGCAAGATGAGTAGGCTATATTTAGTGTGCATAAGGATCAGATTTATTTCCATAAAGTAAAGTAAAAGATACTTCTTTGTCCTCTGATCCTCATAGAATTTCACTTTTTCAATTTCAAATTTCCTTTTCTTGGAGTAAAAAGCATATTTTTATATCATCTTACCTCTTTGACCACTTCTGCAGACAAAGTCTGGTACGCCGTCGAGGATGAGTTTGAGAGATCTGATGTAAATGTTTGATTGAGACTAAACTCAAGCCCAAGGGTTCCCTCACTGGATGTAGGAGGATCTGTTGATGCAGTGGTGGTTGAAGTAGCTGGTGCAGCAGTGGTAGTGGCTGTTGCATTGGGAGAAGCAGTTGGAGCAGCAGTTGGGGCATCTGTAGCATTAGGAGCTGCAGTTGGAGCTGCTGTAACATTGGAAGCAGCAGTTGGAGCAGCAGTTGGGGCATCTGTAGCATTAGGAGCTGCAGTTGGAGCTGCTGTAACATTGGAAGCAGCAGTTGGAGCAGCAGTTGGGGCAGCTGTAGCATTAGGAGCTGCAGTTGGAGCCGCAGTTGGGGCAGCTGTAGCATTAGGAGCTGCAGTTGGAGCCGCTGTAACATTGGGAGCCATTGTCGGGGCAGCAGTTTGAGCAGCTGTAGCATTAGGAGCTGCAGTTGGAGCTGCTGTAACATTGGAAGCAGCAGTTGGAGCAGCAGTTGGGGCATCTGTAGCATTAGGAGCTGCAGTTGGAGCTGCTGTAACATTGGGAGCCATTGTCGGGGCAGCAGTTGGGGCAGCTGTCGCATTAGAGGCTGCAGTTGGAGCCGCTGTAACATTGGGAGCCATTGTCGGGGCAGCAGTTGGGGCATCTGTAGCATTAGGAGCTGCAGTTGGAGCTGCTGTAACATTGGAAGCAGCAGTTGGAGCAGCAGTTGGGGCATCTGTAGCATTAGGAGCTGCAGTTGGAGCTGCTGTAACATTGGGAGCCATTGTCGGGGCAGCAGTTGGGGCAGCTGTAGCATTAGGAGCTGCAGTTGGAGCTGCTGTAACATTGGAAGCAGCAGTTTGGGCAGCAGTTGGGGCATCTGTAGCATTAGGAGCTGCAGTTGGAGCCGCTGTAACATTGGGAGCCATTGTCGGGGCAGCAGTTGGGGCAGCTGTAGCATTAGGAGATGCAGTTGGAGCCGCTGTAACATTGGAAGCAGCAGTTTGGGCAGCAGTTGGGGCTGCTGTAGCATTAGGAGCTGCAGTTGGAGCTGCTGTAACATTGGAAGCAGCAGTTTGGGCAGCAGTTGGGGCATCTGTAGCATTAGGAGCTAGAGTTGGAGCCACTGTAACATTGGAAGCCATTGTCGGGGCAGCAGTTGGGGCAGCAGTAGCATTACGAGCTGCAGTTGGAGCCGCTGTAACATTGGGAGCCATTGTCGGGGCAGCAGTTGGGGCAGCAGTAGCATTACGAGCTGCAGTTGGAGCTGCTGTAACATTGGAAGCAGCAGTTTGGGCAGCAGTTGGGATATCTGTAGCATTAGGAGCTGCAGTTGGAGCTGCTGTAACATTGGGAGCCATTGTCGGGGCAGCAGTTGGGGCAGCTGTAGCATTAGGAGCTGCAGTTGGAGCCGCTGTAACATTGGGAGCCATTGTTGGGGCAGCAGTTGGGGCAGCTGTAGCATTAGGAGCTGCAGTTGGAGCTGCTGTAACATTGGGAGCCATTGTCGGGGCAGCAGTTGGGGCATCTGTCGCATTAGAGGCTGCACTTGGAGCTGCTGTAACATTGGAAGCAGCAGTTTGGGCAGCAGTTGGGGCATCTGTAGCATTAAGAGCTAGAGTTGGAGCCACTGTAACATTGGGAACCGTTGTCGGGGCAGCAGTTGGGGCAGCAGTAGCATTAGGAGCTGCAGTTGGAGCCGCTGTAACATTGGGAGCCATTGTCGGGGCAGCAGTTGGGGCCGCTGTAGCATTAGGAGCTGCAGTTGGAGCAGCTGTAACATTGGGAGCTATTGTTGGGGCAGCAGTTGGGTCAGTTGTAGCATTAGGAGCTGCAGTTGGAGCCGCTGTAACATTAGGAGCAGCTGTCGGGGAAGCAGTAGGGGCATCTGTAGCATTAGGAGATGCAGTTGGAGCCGCTGTAACATTAGGAGCAGCTGTCGGGGAAGCAGTAGGGGCATCTGTAGCATTAGGAGATGCAGTTGGAGCCGCTGTAACATTGGAAGCAGCAGTTTGGGCAGCAGTTTGGGCAGCTGTAGCATTAGGAGCTGCAGTTGGAGCCGCTGTGACATTGGGAGCAGCTGTCGGGGAAGCAGTAGGGACAGCTGTAGCATTAGGAGCAGCAGAATTAATAAATATGATATTAGAGAAAGACAGGTCGAGAATGGCACAGACCGCCCTGAAATGACATTGTCATGAAACGTAAAGCAAAACAAGTTAATTCATATAAGAACCAATAACAATGCCAAAATCTATCAAAAGTTGTATATGTCACAGCAATAGATTATTTGTTGATGCTAAGGTTCATGTTGACTGGTGGTGAGGACATATCTACCAGCAAAATCAAAAGTGAAAAGAATATGTTGCTATACCTGAAAATAAAGTTGTGAGAACTGGTTGTGGTGAGGTTGTATTTAATTGGGGTATCATTGTATCTCCTCGTGGAGAGGTAACATTTACTGTTGGTGGTGCTGTGTTGTCATGTATTGAGGTTGCATCCATTGGTGTCATGGTGACTGGTGACGAGGTCATATAGACTGGGGATGAGGTCATGTTGACAGGTGAAGAGGTCATGGGGGCTAATGGTGAGGTTGCATTGATTAGTGGTGGTGAGGTCATGTGGACTGACTTTGATTGGATAAAACAAAATAAGTTGATACTAAATATCTCCAAAACCAAATCCATTATTCTGGGATTTAGTCATAAACTGTCATCTATGCCCACACTAAATCTCTACTTGGACAGTGAACCTATACAGCAGGTGGATAAGGTCACATTACTGGGACTAACTATAGACAATCAACATGACAATTGTCAGGAAAATGGCACAATTGTCAGGAAAATGGGAAATGGCATCTCCATGGCAAGAAAATGTCTTCCGTATGTTCCAGCACACATTCTGGGACAAGTAGTTAAATCTTTAAGTTTAAGCCACCTGGACTATTGCTCTCCTGTAAGGTCTTCTGCACCGAAAAGTGTACTGCGGAAACTACAAATTGCCCAAAACAGAGCTGCAAGACTAGTCTTACACTGCCCCATGAGAAGGAACACAGACAGCACGCATCATAAACTGTCATGTTTACCAGTAGAGAAAAGACTCACCTTAAGCACAGCGACATTCTTTAGTAACAGCATTTATTCTACTAATCCCGAGTTTTTATACAGTCAAATTACCAAATGCAGGGTCGTTCACAGTCATTTCACTAGAACAGCAGGTGGTGGCCAAATCCTGTTACCTCACCCAAAATCTAATGCCTTAAAAAAGAAGGTAATTTATCGTGCCATCAATCATAGGAATAGCTGCCCTCTTTACATCCGTCAACCCTCTAATGTATGATTTTTCTTTTGTTCCTTTTCCCTGATAATTGGCTATGAGGCTAAATGGTTGTGGAAGATGTGTATGAATGTGAAATTAATATAGAAAATTTGAATGTTATTAGTGTAACACAAATATGATGTTGTATATAGTATGTATGTGATAAATGTAATGTACTTGATTTCGGACCCCAGGAAGACTAGCTGGTGCCATTGGTATCAGCTAATGGTGATCCTTTTTAAATAAATAAATAAATAATTTTGTTTGTGTATATTCTCCAGCACATATTGTTTGCCCATTTCTTATTGCTGTCTTGAAAGAAAGTACAGTAGTATCATGTTACCTGCTGTCGAATTAGAGGTGGTAGCTGACGCTGAAGTTGTTCCCATTAGTCCTGTAGAGAAAAATGTCACAATGATCAAACCTAAATTCAGCCCAATTCAAAATTATGTATTTTAAAGTTTTATAAATTATTCTCCCTTAAACTAGCCCACTTTATTCTCTATCCTTCTCTCTCTCTGTCGTGCACGCACGGACACAAACACACACACACACGCACATAAATACCTGCTAATAGGAGAAGGAATATAAGAGGATCCATCCTGACTTTTTCTGGTTCCTGTGAAATACAAAGGACATTAAAAATACATTTTGAATACATTTCAGTATGAAGAACAAATATCCACACTGATGTCATTCTCATATACACTCTGTTTCCAGTTTATTGGGTACACCTAGATTAAAACTAATGCAGTCTAATAAAAGAGCTCCGCAATAAAACCTACCTTCATGAAGGTTACAATGTTCAGTTAGTTTTAGTAGAAACTGTTTGAGAGATGTGTTGATTCGACTGAATGGCCAGTTGGAGGTTATAGCTTTTCAGTGCTGTTATATTGCATTGTAGTATTAAAACTTCAGTAGGCAGAAAGTTTTTGGCATCATTGGGCAAAAATTCCATAATTACCTTTCAACATATTGTAATTCAAGTGCTCTGAGAGAAAACTAGACTTCTGCACCTCCTCATGGCTCTGTTTTCAGGCTTTAAAAAATCTAGCCCGTGAAGGGAGACTGTGGCCAATCACAGGTCATTTCAGAGTTCCCATTGAGCGTTCCTATTGGCTGTGCTCCGGCTGGTGGGCGGTGCTTGGTATTTCCTTGACTGATCTCAACATGGCTGCCGGCGGGTCAAAAAAGTTCTCATTTTACAGCTAAACAGTAAACTACAACATGTTTCTGAAAACATTTGAGGTGAGAAATAGGCATTACAGTAACAGGAGGACACAGAGGCACAGGATTTGTTTCAGACTACCTGTCTCATGTACTACTGTCAGGATATAGTGACCGTTTCATAAAAATAACTTTTTTTAATCATATTTTCTAAAAAAATTCAGCAACACCACAAAGTACAGCCTCCAAAATGCCTATAAAGTTGAATCAACACCTCTATAAAACTGTTTCTTCAAAAAAAAAAGAACTTTATTACCGTTTTGAATGTAAGATTTATTGCAGAGCTGTTGTATTAGGCTGCATTAGTATTAACAAGGTTTACCTAATTAACTGGTAACTAAGCCTATGATATAGCAACTCAAATGTTATAACAGAACAAGAGTGCTTTTGATGTAATGGCTCTGGTTTTCTATCATCTTCCTCTGTGTGCTAATGACTCACTGATAAACTCATCCTTGTGATTTAGCGGATGCTTAAAAGACATATAACACATTTTGAGAATGTCTCACACTCATGGCAACAATCTGGAGAGACAAGTTTGTGTAACTTTACCATATCTCACTTTGTCAGATAGCATCACACCTCGGGGCTGTTCAAGATTCCAACAACAGGCGTATCCCGCCCTCACAAGACTACTGAAGAATTTCGCAAAGGATTTTCTTTTAGATTCTTTTAAATAAACCCAGAATTTATGCACAGCATAAAATCATAATGTGATCCATTCAGATTTCTCAAAGGAAATAATTAAGGTTACTGCTGACCAGTTTATGTGGCATATTGTTTCTTTGTGGAGTCAATTCTAATTTCTGCCATATTAATTTAGAAGTTGTGGGGAAAGGATCAAATCACACTATAAATAATATTCTGATAATTCTTTGACAAGAACATGATTCTGATAAGCTAAACTCTGTTAAAAAGAGCAGTTATGGTTGCTTTCAAAGGCACTTTGAAAACAGCTAACTTTGTCAACAGCTAAACAGATATTCACTACTTTTCATATAGGCCGGAATCAGAAAGAGTCAGTCAAACACCTGATTTGTGGTACCACGCTGATGTTCAGCTTAGTAGAGAATGACAAAACAAATAAAGAGACAAGCAAGATAGCAGTCAAGATAATTATGAAGAGAAGTGATTTTGTCTCAATTGGATTGTGATCTGGACTCTGACTCTGCCACCTCCGGGCTTTAACATTTTATTATCACCTGATAATGATACAGTTATGGTTAGTATGGCTATTAAGATCAGACAGAAAAATAAATTAATCTGTTCAACTCCCTAAATATCCTGATCTGTATAAGCCATGAGTGTACCAACCTTTCAGTTTGAGTTTCATGAGTGTCAGTGATAAACTGAATATTTATATTCAAAGTAATTATCAGAATACATTTCAATACTTGTATATACAGTATTTTTGTATTTTCATGTCATAAACATTGATATATATTTGTCAAATAAAGCAATTGTCTTTACAAGGGTTAAATTCACTGAAATTCCTATTAGACAATCAGAGCTGCTACAGCACAAGAACTCTTACTGAGAGCAGCCACACCCTGACAAGCCAATTACAATCCGTCAGTGTTGAGTATATAGGTTACTATACTGTATGTTTAACTGTTACAGCCTTCAGAATAATATGCATTATTTTTATCAATGATTTGTTCATGAGGATGTTTTTCTTTTTATTTAAGAAGTTGTGGTATATTGACACATTGGAAATCAAAAGTGTGTCTGAGCAAAAACCTGAAAAGTAAGAGTCACCAGAAATTCGTACCCTTTTAAACCACTGATATAACTTGCAGGACTTGTTCTGCTTTGTTATTTCCTGTAAAACAGGAATGGTAGCAGGACCCAAGGCACAATGTAAAAGATAGATTGTGGGGTGGGGTTGGTTGACGTAGAGTTGAGAGATGTAAATACCAATGCAGTTAGATTATAGAAAGCATCCTTGCTATTTCAAATATCCATAAGTGGTGTAACAATATAGTCTCGGCCACTGGTGCCATAACAAAACTGTCTCGTTAAGTTTTGCAAAGAGCAGAGCTGTGAAGTTGATTTGTCTGTAATAACACAAACATTATTGTATGAAAACAATAACTTTTGATAAACCTAACCATCACTAATCTGCATCATTACCATAAAATGATCAGCACAGGCTATTAACTGTCTCATCCTAAAGCGAAAGCTCAAATGCTTCACTCCTATACACTCATCTAATGCATCTATTACTACATTCAAGCAATACCTGCCAGCTGATGTTTTAATTGTTTTCCTTATTTAAATTCAAAAGTCTGCATTGTTTAGACTGTCCACTCCTTAAACCCACAAATTACCTACCTCTTTCAATTAATAATCAATTAAAGGGGCTCCATGTAAGAATCAGAAATTGCTTGTAACAGTGACACCTGTGGCCGTTAAGTCAACGACAGTCAGCAGCCGGTTGCTTGCGCTTGTGCTCGTACTATGAAGATGCAAGCGAGCATCGGCGATAACAGTGAGACGACACACACTAGACTGAACGGGATTGACAGCTAAAACCACAATATCACTATATTTCACTTAAATTTACTTGGCAGTTGAGTACCTTGCCAGGTATTAATATTTCTATCTTTGGACAGATTTTGGCACTCCGATAACATCACAACCGTACAAGATCCAGTCATGAAACTATACAGGTGTATAATTGAGATAAATAAAATGAAGGCCGAGTTCGAAGATAGGAGTGGTCTGAGTAAGGGCGCCTTCAGTAGGGGGGTAGGAAGTGGGTGGGGTCCGTTGGCCACACCATTCTACGCCCCTAGTCTGATTTGGTTTTGCAGCTGGTGTGATTCCATCGCAATAAGTTCTCTTGTGTTCTCTGTATCTCATACACAGCCTGTGGTCACCAGTGGCTTAGGCAGAAATCACATCATCATCAGAGGTAATGTTACAGGCACCAACAAGATGAACATTAACAGCATCACATAGCCTGGCAGGACGGCCACATAGTCACACCCACACTGCCGACAGACGCAACAGCATTATTAATCAAGCATATGGTACACCAGCACCAACAAGCCCAGTAACGTTCAGTCTTTACATAACTGGTATATAGCAAATCCAAAACACCACTGATTCTAAATGTTCAAATTTGCCATTTCGCTGACCTATTAATGTAAAATGTTTTCTTTTTATCTATGTAAAAAAAGAGAGACAAAAAGAATAACTTGAAAAACAACAGGGTTATTTCAAAGGTAACATTTTAATACTTTATTGATTAACAAAGATACACATATTTATTATTCCCCTTCTCATAGAGGAAAAAACAGTATTCAATTCAAGTGTTAATCAATTACAATCAATAACCCTTTTACATTTTATGATAGTACCCAGACATTTTTAAATGTATTCAGTAATCCACTTACCACACTATTCACTTGATACTGAATGATTCTGCAAAACCCAACATTATATTTAATGGCAACTTATTTAAAGGATCGATAACAATATTGTTTTCTTATAATATTCACGTGGCAAATGTGCTGTCATTAAGGTAAACCTCCTAAAGCTACATGGTTATGATTAGAGAAAGATCATCTTCATTGTTAAATATGTCCAAAAGTAATGGTGGGTATCAGACGTGATATGAATCATTGGTCTTCAGCATCAAGATCAGGTTACCTCCATACCCTTAGCTTTTGGCACCACACTTAACTGCACACTTCTTCCTTCATTCACACTTAACAATGGCATTGGATGTAACTTGTGTTCTGCGTTTAATTGGAAATAAATATTTAAGGAGTTGATGTTGACTCTGAAATATTAGAAAAAGCAGAGGTTGTAGTCAGTAAAATTATCTGAAGTGAAAGTAACTTCACAAGTTCAAAAAACAGTCTTTAAAAGTAAGCTACTTCCCAACCTTGAGCCCACATTGTACTTTCATATTTAAAAATGACCAGAGAATTACAAATATGTTATCGTGACATGTATTTAGTTATTTAACAGATTAAAATATGTAAACAATAAATTCATAAAGTTTGACTTTTAAGCCTCCAATAACTTACGTGCAGAAACGCTGATGGATATAACGTTCAGGGAGAAAGAAGGGCTTGTAAGCGCATTGGTGAATGCTAAAGTTACATTGCTTGCTGTAGGAACTGAGTTTTTATTTTTGAACACAAGGGTCGAGTCGACAACCACTGATCCCTTACTACAATGACAAAGAGAGAAAGCTTTTTAAAAGTAGGTAAAGGGCAAATGTCTGGCAAAACTTAGTCAGTGATTGAAATTCAGTCTTACGTTAGTGCGTTAACGATGGAGCGAAGGAAAGATGGTCCATACACATTTGCACCCACTCTGTTTACCTGAAAGACAACATGACAAAAACAATACATAAATACAACATATGTCTGCAAGCACCAATGAACAGCTTACTACAAATGCAAGTTCCCTGATTGCCCTACAAGACAGGGATGTGGCTATGGTTTGAAGACAATGGCGATTGAGCCACAATGGGATCTGGGTTCACTTTAGGGGACGTAACTAACTTGCAGCCAGTGAGAACAGAAAAAGAAATACCTTCCAATATAATGCAATAATCACTGTGTGCATTATGGAAATGTATATATTAAATTCTTAAAACATGGCTGCTGTATACTGTATTCAAATACGCTGTAACATTGGCTTTTGTTGTTTCCGTAGGAAAGTTATGGGGACAGACTAAATGATTAATGTACATCAATGCAAAAGTATAACATGAGTGTTCCTATATTCTGTGTGCACGCTGATAAGAGCTTTTTCCCAAAATAAAATATTTGCTGATTATTTGCACTTAAATTTAGAAGATGCTTCTCTGTCTAATGATGCCCATGGAATATTATTGTTACAAAATAAAATCACAATTTATTTGCAGTACACTGTTACAGTGCAAAGACATCTTACCTCTTTGACCACCATTGCGACTAAAATCTGATACGCCTCTGAGGATGAGTTGGAGAGATCTGATGTGAATGTTTGGTTGAGACTAAACTTAAGGTCGACAGTTCCTTCACTGGACGTAGGAGGATCTGTTGATGCAGTGGTGGTGGTTTCTGTGGTTGTAGCAGTTGCTGTAGTTCTAGTTGTTGCAGCAGTGGAAGCAGCAGAAGAAGAAGAGGCTGTACAAATACCAATGGGTTATCAATTATTATGGCACTGTAACATGCATGTAATTTAAACAGATTGATGAACAGATTAATTCAATTAGATTTTTAAATTTCCAATTACTTACTTGCATTAACAGTGCCTGATATAATGTTCAGGGAGGTAGAGCTGCTCGTAAATACACTGCGGAGTTCTGTAGTTGCATTGCTTACTGAAGGAACTGAGCTGTCATCATTGAACACAAGCGTCGTGTCGACAACCACTGATCCACTCCTTTAATGAAAAAGAGAAAAAGCAACACTTTTAAAAAGCAAGTGACTGGCAAATGTGCAGAAAAATATAAGCAAGTGATTGAAATTGAATCTTACGTGAATGAGTTAACGATTGAGCGTCTGTAAGATGATCCATACACATCTGTACAGGCTTTGTTTACCTGAAAGACAACATTACTGTATTTTGCAATGTAATGGTTTAGAAAAAAATTTAGAAATTTTGCTCTGTTTAATTTGGAGGCTGATACATCTTACATGCTATATTCTGCCTACATAATATGTTTACAAAATTAAAGAACATCTACCAGACTCTACTTCCAAAAATATTGGGTAAAATAAGGTATACAATGGGGTATTGCCGCTGTAACATTGGGAGCAACTGTTGGAGCAGCAGTTGGGGCATCTGTAGCATTAGGAGCTGCAGTTGGAGCCGCTGTAACATTGGAAGCAGCTGTTGGAGCAGCAGTTGGGGCATCTGTAGCATTAGGAGCTGCAGAATAAATAAATATGACATTAGAGCAAGACAGGTTGAGAATGACACAGACTGACCGGAAATGACATTGTCATGAAACGTAAAGCAAAACAAGTTTATTCATATAAGAACCAATACCAATGTCAAAATCTATCAAAAGTTCTATATGTCACAGCAATAGATTAATTGTTGAAGCTAAGGGTCATGTTGACTGGTGGTGAGGACATATCTACCAGCAAAATCAAAAGTGAAAAGAATATGTTGCTATACCTGAAAATAAAGTTGTGAGAACTGGTTGTGGTGAGGTTGTATTTAATGATGGTATCATTGTATCTCCTCGTAGAGAGGTAACATTTACTGTTGGTGGTGCTGTGTTGTCATGTATTGAGGTTGCATCCATCGGTGTTGATGTTGAATTGACTGAACGCGAGGTCATATAGCCAAGTGGTGAGGTTGTGTTTCCTTGTGGTGAGGTAGTATGGATTGTTTGTGAGGTCATGTTTACTGGTGGTGAGGTCATGTAGACTGGGAATGAGGTCATGTTGACAGGTAAAGAGGTCATGTGGGCTATGGGTGAGGTTGCATTGACTGGTCTTGAGGTTATGGGGACTGATGGGGAGGTTACATTGACTGATGGTGAGGTAATATGAAAAGTTTGTGAGGTCATGGTGACTGGTGACGAGGTCATGTAGACTGGGGATGAGGTCATGTTGACAGGTGAAGAGGTCATGGGGGCTAATGGTGAGGTTGCATTGATTAGTGATGGTGAGGTCATGTGGACTGACTTTGATTGGATAAAACAAAATAAGTTGGTACTAAATATCTCAAAAAACAAATCCATTATTCTGGGATCTAGTCATAAGCTGTCATCTATGCCCACACTAAATCTCTACTTGGACGGTGAACCTATATAGCATGTGGATAAGGTCACATTACTGGGACTAACTATAGTCAATCAATTGTCATGGGTAGAGCACATTGACACAATTGTCAGGAAAATGGGAAATGGCATCTCCATGGCAAGAAAATGTCTTCCGTATGTTCCAGCACACATTCTGGGACAAGTAGTTAAATCTTTAAGTTTAAGCGACCTGGACTATTGCTCTCCTGTAAGGTCTTCTGCACCGAAAAGTGTACTGCGGAAACTACAAATTGCCCAAAACAGAGCTGCAAGACTAGTCTTACACTGCCCCATGAGAAGGAACACAGACAGCACGCATCATAAACTGTCATGTTTACCAGTAGAGAAAAGACTCACCTTAAGCACAGCGACATTCTTTAGTAAAAGCATTTATTCTACTAACCCCGAGTTTTTATACAGTCAAATTACCAAATGCAGGGTCGTTCACAGTCATTTCACTAGAACAGCAGGTGATGGCCAAATCCTGTTACCTCACCCAAAATCGAATGCCTTAAAAAAGACGGTCATTTATTGTGTCATCAATCATTGGAATAGCTGCCCTCTTTACATCCGTCAATCCTCTAACAAATCCTCATTTAAATACCATCTAAGAATACATTACTTAAGCAGCTGATCGATAGTCCAGTGTTGGTCATGTATGGTTTTTCTTTTGTTCCTTTTCCATGATGATGGGCTTTGAGGCTAAATGGTTGTGGAAAATGTGTATGAATGTGAAATTTATATATGTTTGGAAAATGTTTATGTTATTAGTGTAACACAAATATGATGTTGTATATAGTATGTATGTGATAAATGTAATATACTTAATTTTCGGACCCCAGGAAAACTATCTGGTGCCATTGGTATCAGCTAATGGGGATCCTTTTTAAATAAATAAATAAATACATTGTTTTTAGTATATTCTCCAGCACATATTGTTTGCCCATTTCTTATTGCTGTCTTGAAAGAAAGTACAGTAGTATCATGTTACCTGCTGTCACATTAGAGGTGGTAGCTGACGCGGAAGTTGTTCCCATTAGTCCTGTAGAGAAAAATGTCACAAAGATCAAACCTAAATTCAGCCCAATTCAAAATTATGTTATTTTAAAGTGTTATAAATTAGTCTCCTTGAAACCCGCCCACTTTATTCTCTCTCCCTCTCTCTCTCTCTCTGTCGTGCACGCACGGACACAAACACACACACACACGCACATAAATACCTGCTAATAGGAGAAGGAATATAAGAGGATCCATCCTGACTTTTTCTGGTTCCTGTGAAATACAAAGGACATTAAAAATACATTTTGAATACATTTCAGTATGAAGAACAAATGTCCACACTGATGTCATTCTCATATACACTCTGTTTCCAGTTTATTGGGTACACCTAGATTAAAACTAATGCAGTCTAATAAAAGAGCTCCGCAATAAAACCTACCTTCATGAAGGTTACAATGTTCAGTTAGTTTTAGTAGAAACTGTTTGAGAGATGTGTTGATTCGACTGAATGGCCAGTTGGAGGTTATAGCTTTTCAGTGCTGTTATATTGCATTGTAGTATTAAAACTTCAGTAGGCAGAAAGTTTTTGGCATCATTGGGCAAAAATTCCATAATTACCTTTCAACATATTGTAATTCAAGTGCTCTGAGAGAAAACTAGACTTCTGCACCTCCTCATGGCTCTGTTTTCAGGATTTAAAAAATCTAGCCCGTGAAGGGAGACTGTGGCCAATCACAGGTCATTTCAGAGTTCCCATTGAGCGTTCCTATTGGCTGTGCTCCGGCTGGTGGGCGGTGCTTGGTATTTCCTTGACTGATCTCAACATGGCTGCCGGCGGGTCAAAAAAGTTCTCATTTTACAGCTAAACAGTAAACTACAACATGTTTCTGAAAACATTTGAGGTGAGAAATAGGCATTACAGTAACAGGAGGACACAGAGGCACAGGATTTTTTTCAGATTACCTGTCTCATGTACTACTGTCAGGATATAGTGACCGTTTTTATAAAAATACGTTTTTAAACATATTTGCTCTATTTCTACCCACTGCTGCTTTAAGAGGTATTTGTAATATTTTGTCGACCCCATTTATATCAATGAGGATGGTGAATATGAGAAACACCTCTCACTATATCATAATACAATTCAGCAACACCACAAAGTACAGCCTCCAAAATGACTATAAAGTTGAATCAACACCTCTATAAAACTGTTTCTACAAAAAAATAACTTTATAACCCTTTTGAATGTAAGATTTATTGCAGAGCTGTTGTATTAGGCTGCATTAGTATTAACAAGGTGTACCTAATTAACTGGTAACTAAGCCTATGATATAGCAACTCAAATGTTATAACAGAACAAGAGTGCTTTTGATGTAATGGCTCTGGTTTTCTATCATCTTCCTCTGTGTGCTAATGACTCACTGATAAACTCATCCTTGTGATTTAGCGGATGCTTAAAAGACATATAACACATTTTGAGAATGTCTCACACTCATGGCAACAATCTGGAGAGACAAGTTTGTGTAACTTTACCATATCTCACTTTGTCAGATAGCATCACACCTCGGGGCTGTTCAAGATTCCAACAACAGGCGTATCCCGCCCTCACAAGACTACTGAAGAATTTCGCAAAGGATTTTCTTTTAGATTCTTTTAAATAAACCCAGAATTTATGCACAGCATAAAATCATAATGTGATCCATTCAGATTTCTCAAAGGAAATAATTAAGGTTACTGCTGACCAGTTTATGTGGCATATTGTTTCTTTGTGGAGTCAATTCTAATTTCTGCCATATTAATTTAGAAGTTGTGGGGAAAGGATCAAATCACACTATAAATAATATTCTGATAATTCTTTGACAAGAACATGATTCTGATAAGCTAAACTCTGTTAAAAAGAGCAGTTATGGTTGCTTTCAAAGGCACTTTGAAAACAGCTAACTTTGTCAACAGCTAAACAGATATTCACTACTTTTCATATAGGCCGGAATCAGAAAGAGTCAGTCAAACACCTGATTTGTGGTACCACGCTGATGTTCAGCTTAGTAGAGAATGACAAAACAAATAAAGAGACAAGCAAGATAGCAGTCAAGATAATTATGAAGAGAAGTGATTTTGTCTCAATTGGATTGTGATCTGGACTCTGACTCTGCCACCTCCGGGCTTTAACATTTTATTATCACCTGATAATGATACAGTTATGGTTAGTATGGCTATTAAGATCAGACAGAAAAATAAATTAATCTGTTCAACTCCCTAAATATCCTGATCTGTATAAGCCATGAGTGTACCAACCTTTCAGTTTGAGTTTCATGAGTGTCAGTGATAAACTGAATATTTATATTCAAAGTAATTATCAGAATACATTTCAATACTTGTATATACAGTATTTTTGTATTTTCATGTCATAAACATTGATATATATTTGTCAAATAAAGCAATTGTCTTTACAAGGGTTAAATTCACTGAAATTCCTATTAGACAATCAGAGCTGCTACAGCACAAGAACTCTTACTGAGAGCAGCCACACCCTGACAAGCCAATTACAATCCGTCAGTGTTGAGTATATAGGTTACTATACTGTATGTTTAACTGTTACAGCCTTCAGAATAATATGCATTATTTTTATCAATGATTTGTTCATGAGGATGTTTTTCTTTTTATTTAAGAAGTTGTGGTATATTGACACATTGGAAATCAAAAGTGTGTCTGAGCAAAAACCTGAAAAGTAAGAGTCACCAGAAATTCGTACCCTTTTAAACCACTGATATAACTTGCAGGACTTGTTCTGCTTTGTTATTTCCTGTAAAACAGGGATGGTAGCAGGACCCAAGGCACAATGTAAAAGATAGATTGTGGGGTGGGGTTGGTTGACGTAGAGTTGAGAGATGTAAATACCAATGCAGTTAGATTATAGAAAGCATCCTTGCTATTTCAAATATCCATAAGTGGTGTAACAATATAGTCTCGGCCACTGGTGCCATAACAAAACTGTCTCGTTAAGTTTTGCAAAGAGCAGAGCTGTGAAGTTGATTTGTCTGTAATAACACAAACATTATTGTATGAAAACAATAACTTTTGATAAACCTAACCATCACTAATCTGCATCATTACCATAAAATGATCAGCACAGGCTATTAACTGTCTCATCCTAAAGCGAAAGCTCAAATGCTTCACTCCTATACACTCATCTAATGCATCTATTACTACATTCAAGCAATACCTGCCAGCTGATGTTTTAATTGTTTTCCTTATTTAAATTCAAAAGTCTGCATTGTTTAGACTGTCCACTCCTTAAACCCACAAATTACCTACCTCTTTCAATTAATAATCAATTAAAGGGGCTCCATGTAAGAATCAGAAATTGCTTGTAACAGTGACACCTGTGGCCGTTAAGTCAACGACAGTCAGCAGCCGGTTGCTTGCGCTTGTGCTCGTACTATGAAGATGCAAGCGAGCATCGGCGATAAAAGTGAGACGACACACACTAGACTGAACGGGATTGACAGCTAAAACCACAATATCACTATATTTCACTTAAATTTACTTGGCAGTTGAGTACCTTGCCAGGTATTAATATTTCTATCTTTGGACAGATTTTGGCACTGCGATAACATCACAACTGTACAAGATCCAGTCATGAAACTATACAGGTGTATAATTGAGATAAATAAAATGAAGGCCGAGTTCGAAGATAGGAGTGGTCTGAGTAAGGGCGCCTTCAGTAGGGGGGTAGGAAGTGGGTGGGGTCCGTTGGCCACACCATTCTACGCCCCTAGTCTGATTTGGTTTTGCAGCTTGTGTGATTCCATCGCAATAAGTTCTCTTGTGTTCTCTGTATCTCATACACAGCCTGTGGTCACCAGTGGCTTAGGCAGAAATCACATCATCATCAGAGGTAATGTTACAGGCACCAACAAGATGAACATTAACAGCATCACATAGCCTGGCAGGACGGCCACATAGTCACACCCACACTGCCGACAGACGCAACAGCATTATTAATCAAGCATATGGTACACCAGCACCAACAAGCCCAGTAACGTTCAGTCTTTACATAACTGGTATATAGCAAATCCAAAACACCACTGATTCTAAATGTTCAAATTTGCCATTTCGCTGACCTATTAATGTAAAATGTTTTCTTTTTATCTATGTAAAAAAAGAGAGACAAAAAGAATAACTTGAAAAACAACAGGGTTATTTCAAAGGTAACATTTTAATACTTTATTGATTAACAAAGATACACATATTTATTATTCCCCTTCTCATAGAGGAAAAAACAGTATTCAATTCAAGTGTTAATCAATTACAATCAATAACCCTTTTACATTTTATGATAGTACCCAGACATTTTTAAATGTATTCAGTAATCCACTTACCACACTATTCACTTGATACTGAATGATTCTGCAAAACCCAACATTATATTTAATGGCAACTTATTTAAAGGATCGATAACAATATTGTTTTCTTATAATATTCACGTGGCAAATGTGCTGTCATTAAGGTAAACCTCCTAAAGCTACATGGTTATGGTTAGAGAAAGATCATCTTCATTGTTAAATATGTCCAAAAGTAATGGTGAGTATCAGACGTGATATGAATCATTGGTCTTCAGCATCAAGATCAGGTTACCTCCATACCCTTAGCTTTTGGCACCACACTTAACTGCACACTTCTTCCTTCATTCACACTTAACAATGGCATTGGATGTAACTTGTGTCCTGCGTTTAATTGGAAATAAATATTTAAGGAGTTGATGTTGACTCTGAAATATTAGAAAAAGCAGAGGTTGTAGTCAGTAAAATTATCTGAAGTGAAAGTAACTTCACAAGTTCAAAAAACAGTCTTTAAAAGTAAGCTACTTCCCAACCTTGAGCCCACATTGTACTTTCATATTTAAAAATTACTAGAGAATTACAAATATGTTATCGTGACATGTATTTAGTTATTTAACAGATTAAAATATGTAAACAATAAATTCATAAAGTTTGACTTTTAAGCCTCCAATAACTTACGTGCAGAAATGCTGATGGATATAACGTTCAGGGAGAAAGAAGGGCTTGTAAGCGCATTGGTGAATGCTAAAGTTACATTGCTTGCTGAAGGAACTGAGTTTTTATTTTTGAACACAAGGGTCGAGTCGACAACCACTGATCCCTTACTACAATGACAAAGAGAGAAAGCTTTTTAAAAGTAGGTAAAGGGCAAATGTCTGGCAAAACTTAGTCAGTGATTGAAATTCAGTCTTACGTTAGTGCGTTAACGATGGAGCGAAGGAAAGATGGTCCATACACATTTGCACCCACTCTGTTTACCTGAAAGACAACATGACAAAAACAATACATAAATACAACATATGTCTGCAAGCACCAATGAACAGCTTACTACAAATGCAAGTTCCCTGATTGCCCTGCAAGACAGGGATGTGGCTATGGTTTGAAGACAATGGCGATTGAGCCACAATGGGATCTGGGTTCACTTTAGGGGACGTAACTAACTTGCAGCCAGTGAGAACAGAAAAAGAAATACCTTCCAATATAATGCAATAATCACTGTGTGCATTATGGAAATGTATATATTAAATTCTTAAAACATGGCTGCTATAAACTGTATTCAAATACGCTGTAACATTGGCTTTTGTTGTTTCCGTAGGAAAGTTATGGGGACAGACTAAATGATTAATGTACATCAATGCAAAAGTATAACATGAGTGTTCCTATATTCTGTGTGCACGCTGATAAGAGCTTTTTCCCAAAATAAAATATTTGCTGATTATTTGCACTTAAATTTAGAAGATGCTTCTCTGTCTAATGATGCCCATGGAATATTATTGTTACAGAATTAAATCACAATTTAATTGCAGTACACTGTTACAGTGCAAAGACATCTTACCTCTTTGACCACCATTGCGACTAAAATCTGATACGCCTCTGAGGATGAGTTGGAGAGATCTGATGTGAATGTTTGGTTGAGACTAAACTTAAGGTCGACAGTTCCTTCACTGGACGTAGGAGGATCTGTTGATGCAGTGGTGGTGGTTTCTGTGGTTGTAGCAGTTGCTGTAGTTGTAGTTGTTGCAGCAGTGGAAGCAGCAGAAGAAGAAGAGGCTGTACAAATACCAATGGGTTATCAATTATTATGGCACTGTAACATGCATGTAATTTAAACAGATTGATGAACAGATTAATTCAATTAGATTTTTAAATTTCCAATTACTTACTTGCATTAACAGTGCCTGATATAATGTTCAGGGAGGCAGAGCTGCTCGTAAATACACTGCGGAGTTCTGTAGTTGTATTGCTTACTGAAGGAACTGAGCTGTCATCATTGAACACAAGCGTCGTGTCGACAACCACTGATCCACTCCTTTAATGAAAAAGAGAAAAAGCAACACTTTTAAAAAGCAAGTGACTGGCAAATGTGCAGAAAAATATAAGCAAGTGATTGAAATTGAATCTTACGTGAATGAGTTAACGATTGAGCGTCTGTAAGATGATCCATACACATCTGTACAGGCTTTTTTTACCTGAAAGACAACATTACTGTATTTTGCAATGTAATGGTTTAGAAAAAAATTTACAAATTTTGCTCTGTTTAATTTGGAGGCTGTTACATCTTACATGCTATATTCTGCCTACATAATATGTTTACAAAATTAAAGAACATCTACCAGACTCTACTTCCAAAAATATTGGGTAAAATAAGGTATACAATGGGGTATTGAAACAAAAAGATTAGCTTTTGGTGAGTCACATTGGCAATTGTGGGGACAAATAGAATGGCCAAATTTCCAAGTACTGTACATCAACGCAAGAACAGTAGAAACATCAGTATATTCAGTGTGCAAAGGGATCAGATTTATTTCCAAAGAGAAAAAGATAAATATACTTCTTTGTCGGGTGATCCTTATAGAATCTTTTTTTTTTTTTGGTGTAAAAAGCATATTTTTATATCATCTTACCTCTTTGACCACTTCTGCAGCCAAAGTCTGGTATGCCGTCGAAGATGAGTTTGAGAGATCTGATGTAAATGTTTGATTGAGACTAAACTCAAACCCAAGGGTTCCCTCACTGGATGTAGGAGGATCTGTTCATGCAGTGGTGGTTGAAGTAGCTGGTGCAGCAGTGGTAGTGGCTGTTGCATTGGGAGGAGCAGTTGGAGCAGCAGTTGGGGCAGCATTAGGAGCTGCAGTTGGAGCCGCTGAAACATTGGGAGCCATTGTCGGGGCAGCAGTTGGGGCATCTGTAGCATTAGGAGCTGCAGTTGGAGCTGCTGTAACATTGGTAGCCATTGTCGGGGCAGCAGTTGGGGCATCTGTAGCATTAGGAGCTGCAGTTGGAGCTGCTGTAATATTGGAAGCAGCAGTTTGGGCAGCAGTTGGGACATCTGTAGCATTAGGAGCTGCAGTTGGAGCCGCTGTAACATTGGGAGCAGCTGTTGGAGCAGCAGTTGGGGCATCTGTAGCATTAGGAGCTGCAGTTGGAGCCGCTGTAACATTGGGAGCCATTGTCGGGGCAGCAGTTGGGGCAGCTGTAGCATTAGGAGCTGCAGTTGGAGCCGCTGTAACATTGGGAGCCATTGTCGGGGCAGCAGTTGGGGCATCTGTAACATTAAGAGCTGCAGTTGGAGCCGCTGTAACATTGGGAGCCATTGTCGGGGCAGCAGTTGGGGCATCTGTAGCATTAGGAGCTGCAGTTGGAGCCGCTGTAACATTGGGAGCAGCAGTTGGAGCAGCAGTTATGGCAGCTGTAGCATTAGGAGCAGCAGTTGGAGCCACTGTAACATTGGGAGCAGCTGTTGGAGCAGCAGTTGGGGCATCTGTAGCATTAGGAGCTGCAGTTGGAGCCGCTGTAACATTGGGAGCAGCTGTTGGAGCAGCAGTTGGGGCATCTGTAGCATTAGGAGCTGCAGTTGGAGCCGCTGTAACATTGGGAGCCATTGTCGGGGCAGCAGTTGGGGCATCTGTAGCATTAGGAGCTGCAGTTGGAGCTGCTGTAACATTGGAAGCAGCAGTTGGAGCAGCAGTTGGGGCATCTGTAGCATTAGGAGCTGCAGTTGCAGCTGCTGTAACATTGGAAGCAGCAGTTTGGGCAGCAGTTGGGGCATCTGTAGCATTAGGAGCTGCAGTTGGAGCCGCTGTAACATTGGGAGCAACTGTTGGAGCAGCAGTTGGGGCATCTGTAGCATTAGGAGCTGCAGTTGGAGCCGCTGTAACATTGGAAGCAGCTGTTGGAGCAGCAGTTGGGGCATCTGTAGCATTAGGAGCTGCAGAATAAATAAATATGACATTAGAGCAAGACAGGTTGAGAATGACACAGACTGACCGGAAATGACATTGTCATGAAACGTAAAGCAAAACAAGTTTATTCATATAAGAACCAATACCAATGTCAAAATCTATCAAAAGTTGTATATGTCACAGCAATAGATTAATTGTTGAAGCTAAGGGTCATGTTGACTGGTGGTGAGGACATATCTACCAGCAAAATCAAAAGTGAAAAGAATATGTTGCTATACCTGAAAATAAAGTTGTGAGAACTGGTTGTGGTGAGGTTGTATTTAATGATGGTATCATTGTATCTCCTCGTGGAGAGGTAACATTTACTGTTGGTGGTGCTGTGTTGTCATGTATTGAGGTTGCATCCATCGGTGTTGATGTTGAATTGACTGAACGCGAGGTCATATAGCCAAGTGGTGAGGTTGTGTTTCCTTGTGGTGAGGTAGTATGGATTGTTTGTGAGGTCATGTTTACTGGTGGTGAGGTCATGTAGACTGGGAATGAGGTCATGTTGACAGGTAAAGAGGTCATGTGGGCTATGGGTGAGGTTGCATTGACTGGTCTTGAGGTTATGGGGACTGATGGGGAGGTTACATTGACTGATGGTGAGGTAATATGAAAAGTTTGTGAGGTCATGGTGACTGGTGACGAGGTCATGTAGACTGGGGATGAGGTCATGTTGACAGGTGAAGAGGTCATGGGGGCTAATGGTGAGGTTGCATTGATTAGTGATGGTGAGGTCATGTGGACTGACTTTGATTGGATAAAACAAAATAAGTTGGTACTAAATATCTCAAAAAACAAATCCATTATTCTGGGATCTAGTCATAAGCTGTCATCTATGCCCACACTAAATCTCTACTTGGACGGTGAACCTATATAGCATGTGGATAAGGTCACATTACTGGGACTAACTATAGTCAATCAATTGTCATGGGTAGAGCACATTGACACAATTGTCAGGAAAATGGGAAATGGCATCTCCATGGCAAGAAAATGTCTTCCGTATGTTCCAGCACACATTCTGGGACAAGTAGTTAAATCTTTAAGTTTAAGCGACCTGGACTATTGCTCTCCTGTAAGGTCTTCTGCACCGAAAAGTGTACTGCGGAAACTACAAATTGCCCAAAACAGAGCTGCAAGACTAGTCTTACACTGCCCCATGAGAAGGAACACAGACAGCACGCATCATAAACTGTCATGTTTACCAGTAGAGAAAAGACTCACCTTAAGCACAGCGACATTCTTTAGTAAAAGCATTCATTCTACTAACCCCGAGTTTTTATACAGTCAAATTACCAAATGCAGGGTCGTTCACAGTCATTTCACTAGAACAGCAGGTGATGGCCAAATCCTGTTACCTCACCCAAAATCGAATGCCTTAAAAAAGACGGTCATTTATTGTGTCATCAATCATTGGAATAGCTGCCCTCTTTACATCCGTCAATCCTCTAACAAATCCTCATTTAAATACCATCTAAGAATACATTACTTAAGCAGCTGATCGATAGTCCAGTGTTGGTCATGTATGGTTTTTCTTTTGTTCCTTTTCCCTGATGATGGGCTTTGAGGCTAAATGGTTGTGGAAAATGTGTATGAATGTGAAATTTATATATGTTTGGAAAATGTTTATGTTATTAGTGTAACACAAATATGATGTTGTATATAGTATGTATGTGATAAATGTAATATACTTAATTTTCGGACCCCAGGAAAACTATCTGGTGCCATTGGTATCAGCTAATGGGGATCCTTTTTAAATAAATAAATAAATACATTGTTTTTAGTATATTCTCCAGCACATATTGTTTGCCCATTTCTTATTGCTGTCTTGAAAGAAAGTACAGTAGTATCATGTTACCTGCTGTCACATTAGAGGTGGTAGCTGACGCGGAAGTTGTTCCCATTAGTCCTGTAGAGAAAAATGTCACAAAGATCAAACCTAAATTCAGCCCAATTCAAAATTATGTTATTTTAAAGTGTTATAAATTAGTCTCCTTGAAACCCGCCCACTATATTCTCTCTCCCTCTCTCTCTCTCTCTGTCGTGCACGCACGGACACAAACACACACACACACGCACATAAATACCTGCTAATAGGAGAAGGAATATAAGAGGATCCATCCTGACTTTTTCTGGTTCCTGTGAAATACAAAGGACATTAAAAATACATTTTGAATACATTTCAGTATGAAGAACAAATGTCCACACTGATGTCATTCTCATATACACTCTGTTTCCAGTTTATTGGGTACACCTAGATTAAAACTAATGCAGTCTAATAAAAGAGCTCCGCAATAAAACCTACCTTCATGAAGGTTACAATGTTCAGTTAGTTTTAGTAGAAACTGTTTGAGAGATGTGTTGATTCGACTGAATGGCCAGTTGGAGGTTATAGCTTTTCAGTGCTGTTATATTGCATTGTAGTATTAAAACTTCAGTAGGCAGAAAGTTTTTGGCATCATTGGGCAAAAATTCCATAATTACCTTTCAACATATTGTAATTCAAGTGCTCTGAGAGAAAACTAGACTTCTGCACCTCCTCATGGCTCTGTTTTCAGGATTTAAAAAATCTAGCCCGTGAAGGGAGACTTTGGCCAATCACAGGTCATTTCAGAGTTCCCATTGAGCGTTCCTATTGGCTGTGCTCCGGCTGGTGGGCAGTGCTTGGTATTTCCTTGACTGATCTCAACATGGCTGCCGGCGGGTCAAAAAAGTTCTCATTTTACAGCTAAACAGTAAACTACAACATGTTTCTGAAAACATTTGAGGTGAGAAATAGGCATTACAGTAACAGGAGGACACAGAGGCACAGGATTTTTTTCAGATTACCTGTCTCATGTACTACTGTCAGGATATAGTGACCGTTTTTATAAAAATACGTTTTTAAACATATTTGCTCTATTTCTACCCACTGCTGCTTTAAGAGGTATTTGTAATATTTTGTCGACCCCATTTATATCAATGAGGATGGTGAATATGAGAAACACCTCTCACTATATCATAATACAATTCAGCAACACCACAAAGTACAGCCTCCAAAATGACTATAAAGTTGAATCAACACCTCTATAAAACTGTTTCTACAAAAAAATAACTTTATAACCCTTTTGAATGTAAGATGTATTGCAGAGCTGTTGTATTAGGCTGCATTAGTATTAACAAGGTGTACCTAATTAACTGGTAACTAAGCCTATGATATAGCAACTCAAATGTTATAACAGAACAAGAGTGCTTTTGATGTAATGGCTCTGGTTTTCTATCATCTTCCTCTGTGTGCTAATGACTCACTGATAAACTCATCCTTGTGATTTAGCGGATGCTTAAAAGACATATAACACATTTTGAGAATGTCTCACACTCATGGCAACAATCTGGAGAGACAAGTTTGTGTAACTTTACCATATCTCACTTTGTCAGATAGCATCACACCTCGGGGCTGTTCAAGATTCCAACAACAGGCGTATCCCGCCCTCACAAGACTACTGAAGAATTTCGCAAAGGATTTTCTTTTAGATTCTTTTAAATAAACCCAGAATTTATGCACAGCATAAAATCATAATGTGATCCATTCAGATTTCTCAAAGGAAATAATTAAGGTTACTGCTGACCAGTTTATGTGGCATATTGTTTCTTTGTGGAGTCAATTCTAATTTCTGCCATATTAATTTAGAAGTTGTGGGGAAAGGATCAAATCACACTATAAATAATATTCTGATAATTCTTTGACAAGAACATGATTCTGATAAGCTAAACTCTGTTAAAAAGAGCAGTTGTGGTTGCTTTCAAAGGCACTTTGAAAACAGCTAACTTTGTCAACAGCTAAACAGATATTCACTACTTTTCATATAGGCCGGAATCAGAAAGAGTCAGTCAAACACCTGATTTGTGGTACCACGCTGATGTTCAGCTTAGTAGAGAATGACAAAACAAATAAAGAGACAAGCAAGATAGCAGTCAAGATAATTATGAAGAGAAGTGATTTTGTCTCAATTGGATTGTGATCTGGACTCTGACTCTGCCACCTCCGGGCTTTAACATTTTATTATCACCTGATAATGATACAGTTATGGTTAGTATGGCTATTAAGATCAGACAGAAAAATAAATGAATCTGTTCAACTCCCTAAATATCCTGATCTGTATAAGCCATGAGTGTACCAACCTTTCAGTTTGAGTTTCATGAGTGTCAGTGATAAACTGAATATTTATATTCAAAGTAATTATCAGAATACATTTCAATACTTGTATATACAGTATTTTTGTATTTTCATGTCATAAACATTGATATATATTTGTCAAATAAAGCAATTGTCTTTACAAGGGTTAAATTCACTGAAATTCCTATTAGACAATCAGAGCTGCTACAGCACAAGAACTCTTACTGAGAGCAGCCACACCCTGACAAGCCAATTACAATCCGTCAGTGTTGAGTATATAGGTTACTATACTGTATGTTTAACTGTTACAGCCTTCAGAATAATATGCATTATTTTTATCAATGATTTGTTCATGAGGATGTTTTTCTTTTTATTTAAGAAGTTGTGGTATATTGACACATTGGAAATCAAAAGTGTGTCTGAGCAAAAACCTGAAAAGTAAGAGTCACCAGAAATTCGTACCCTTTTAAACCACTGATATAACTTGCAGGACTTGTTCTGCTTTGTTATTTCCTGTAAAACAGGGATGGTAGCAGGACCCAAGGCACAATGTAAAAGATAGATTGTGGGGTGGGGTTGGTTGACGTAGAGTTGAGAGATGTAAATACCAATGCAGTTAGATTATAGAAAGCATCCTTGCTATTTCAAATATCCATAAGTGGTGTAACAATATAGTCTCGGCCACTGGTGCCATAACAAAACTGTCTCGTTAAGTTTTGCAAAGAGCAGAGCTGTGAAGTTGATTTGTCTGTAATAACACAAACATTATTGTATGAAAACAATAACTTTTGATAAACCTAACCATCACTAATCTGCATCATTACCATAAAATGATCAGCACAGGCTATTAACTGTCTCATCCTAAAGCGAAAGCTCAAATGCTTCACTCCTATACACTCATCTAATGCATCTATTACTACATTCAAGCAATACCTGCCAGCTGATGTTTTAATTGTTTTCCTTATTTAAATTCAAAAGTCTGCATTGTTTAGACTGTCCACTCCTTAAACCCACAAATTACCTACCTCTTTCAATTAATAATCAATTAAAGGGGCTCCATGTAAGAATCAGAAATTGCTTGTAACAGTGACACCTGTGGCCGTTAAGTCAACGACAGTCAGCAGCCGGTTGCTTGCGCTTGTGCTCGTACTATGAAGATGCAAGCGAGCATCGGCGATAACAGTGAGACGACACACACTAGACTGAACGGGATTGACAGCTAAAACCACAATATCACTATATTTCACTTAAATTTACTTGGCAGTTGAGTACCTTGCCAGGTATTAATATTTCTATCTTTGGACAGATTTTGGCACTGCGATAACATCACAACCGTACAAGATCCAGTCATGAAACTTTACAGGTGTATAATTGAGATAAATAAAATGAAGGCCGAGTTCGAAGATAGGAGTGGTCTGAGTAAGGGCGCCTTCAGTAGGGGGGTAGGAAGTGGGTGGGGTCCGTTGGCCACACCATTCTACGCCCCTAGTCTGATTTGGTTTTGCAGCTGGTGTGATTCCATCGCAATAAGTTCTCTTGTGTTCTCTGTATCTCATACACAGCCTGTGGTCACCAGTGGCTTAGGCAGAAATCACATCATCATCAGTGGTAATGTTACAGGCACCAACAAGATGAACATTAACAGCATCACATAGCCTGGCAGGACGGCCACATATTCACACCCACACTGCCGACAGACGCAACAGCATTATTAATCAAGCATATGGTACACCAGCACCAACAAGCCCAGTAACGTTCAGTCTTTACATAACTGGTATATAGCAAATCCAAAACACCACTGATTCTAAATGTTCAAATTTGCCATTTCGCTGACCTATTAATGTAAAATGTTTTCTTTTTATCTATGTAAAAAAAGAGAGACAAAAAGAATAACTTGAAAAACAACAGGGTTATTTCAAAGGTAACATTTTAATACTTTATTGATTAACAAAGATACACATATTTATTATTCCCCTTCTCATAGAGGAAAAAACAGTATTCAATTCAAGTGTTAATCAATTACAATCAATAACCCTTTTACATTTTATGATAGTACCCAGACATTTTTAAATGTATTCAGTAATCCACTTACCACACTATTCACTTGATACTGAATGATTCTGCAAAACCCAACATTATATTTAATGGCAACTTATTTAAAGGATCGATAACAATATTGTTTTCTTATAATATTCACGTGGCAAATGTGCTGTCATTAAGGTAAACCTCCTAAAGCTACATGGTTATGGTTAGAGAAAGATCATCTTCATTGTTAAATATGTCCAAAAGTAATGGTGAGTATCAGACGTGATATGAATCATTGGTCTTCAGCATCAAGATCAGGTTACCTCCATACCCTTAGCTTTTGGCACCACACTTAACTGCACACTTCTTCCTTCATTCACACTTAACAATGGCATTGGATGTAACTTGTGTTCTGCGTTTAATTGGAAATAAATATTTAAGGAGTTGATGTTGACTCTGAAATATTAGAAAAAGCAGAGGTTGTAGTCAGTAAAATTATCTGAAGTGAAAGTAACTTCACAAGTTCAAAAAACAGTCTTTAAAAGTAAGCTACTTCCCAACCTTGAGCCCACATTGTACTTTCATATTTAAAAATGACCAGAGAATTACAAATATGTTATCGTGACATGTATTTAGTTATTTAACAGATTAAAATATGTAAACAATAAATTCATAAAGTTTGACTTTTAAGCCTCCAATAACTTACGTGCAGAAACGCTGGTGGATATAATGTTCAGGGAGGAAGAAGGGCTTGTAAGCGCATTGGTGAATTCTGAAGTAATATTGCTTGCTGAAGGAACTGAGTTTTTATCTTTGAACACAAGGGTCGAGTCGACAACCACTGATCCCTTCCTACAGTGACAAAGAGAGAAAGCATTTTAAAAGTAGGTAAAACGCAAATGTCTGGCAAAACTTAGTCAGTGATTGAAATTCAGTCTTACGTTAGTGCGTTAACGATGGAGCGAAGGAAAGATGGTCCATACACATTTGCACCCACTCTGTTTAGCTGAAAGACAACATGACAAAAACAATACATAAATACAACATATGTCTGCAAGCACCAATGAACAGCTTACTACAAATGCAAGTTCCCTGATTGCCCTGCAAGACAGGGATGTGGCTATGGTTTGAAGACAATGGCGATTGAGCCACAATGGGATCTGGGCTCACTTTAGGGGACGTAACTAACTTGCAGCCAGTGAGAACAGAAAAAGAAATACCTTCCAATATAATGCAATAATCACTGTGTGCATTATGGAAATGTATATATTAAATTCTTAAAACATGGCTGCTATATACTGTATTCAAATACGCTGTAACATTGGCTTTTGTTGTTTCCGTAGGAAAGTTATGGGGACAGACTAAATGATTAATGTACATCAATGCAAAAGTATAACATGAGTGTTCCTATATTCTGTGTGCACGCTGATAAGAGCTTTTTCCCAAAATAAAATATTTGCTGATTATTTGCACTTAAATTTAGAAGATGCTTCTCTGTCTAATGATGCCCATGGAATATTATTGTTAGAAAATAAAATCAAAATTTATTTGCAGTACACTGTTACAGTGCAAAGACATCTTACCTCTTTGACCACCATTGCGACTAAAATCTGATACGCCTCTGAGGATGAGTTGGAGAGATCTGATGTGAATGTTTGGTTGAGACTAAACTTAAGGTCGACAGTTCCTTCACTGGACGTAGGAGGATCTGTTGATGCAGTGGTGGTGGTTTCTGTGGTTGTAGCAGTTGCTGTAGTTCTAGTTGTTGCAGCAGTGGAAGCAGCAGAAGAAGAAGAGGCTGTACAAATACCAATGGGTTATCAATTATTATGGCACTGTAACATGCATGTAATTTAAACAGATTGATGAACAGATTAATTCAATTAGATTTTTAAATTTCCAATTACTTACTTGCATTAACAGTGCCTGATATAATGTTCAGGGAGGTAGAGCTGCTCGTAAATACACTGCGGAGTTCTGTAGTTGCATTGCTTATTGAAGGAACTGAGCTGTCATCATTGAACACAAGCGTCGTGTCGACAACCACTGATCCACTCCTTTAATGAAAAAGAGAAAAAGCAACACTTTTAAAAAGCAAGTGACTGGCAAATGTGCAGAAAAATATAAGCAAGTGATTGAAATTGAATCTTACGTGAATGAGTTAACGATTGAGCGTCTGTAAGATGATCCATACACATCTGTACAGGCTTTGTTTACCTGAAAGACAACATTACTGTATTTTGCAATGTAATGGTTTAGAAAAAAATTTACAAATTTTGCTCTGTTTAATTTGGAGGCTGATACATCTTACATGCTATATTCTGCCTACATAATATGTTTACAAAATTAAAGAACATCTACCAGACTCTACTTCCAAAAATATTGGGTAAAATAAGGTATACAATGGGGTATTGCCGCTGTAACATTGGGAGCAGCAGTTGGAGCAGCAGTTTGGGCAGCTGTAGCATTAGGAGCTGCAGTTGGAGCCGCTGTAACATTGGAAGCAGCTGTTGGAGCAGCAGTTGGGGCATCTGTAGCATTAGGAGCTGCAGAATAAATAAATATGACATTAGAGCAAGACAGGTTGAGAATGACACAGACTGACCGGAAATGACATTGTCATGAAACGTAAAGCAAAACAAGTTTATTCATATAAGAACCAATACCAATGTCAAAATCTATCAAAAGTTGTATATGTCACAGCAATAGATTAATTGTTGAAGCTAAGGGTCATGTTGACTGGTGGTGAGGACATATCTACCAGCAAAATCAAAAGTGAAAAGAATATGTTGCTATACCTGAAAATAAAGTTGTGAGAACTGGTTGTGGTGAGGTTGTATTTAATGATGGTATCATTGTATCTCCTCGTGGAGAGGTAACATTTACTGTTGGTGGTGCTGTGTTGTCATGTATTGAGGTTGCATCCATCGGTGTTGATGTTGAATTGACTGAACGCGAGGTCATATAGCCAAGTGGTGAGGTTGTGTTTCCTTGTGGTGAGGTAGTATGGATTGTTTGTGAGGTCATGTTTACTGGTGGTGAGGTCATGTAGACTGGGAATGAGGTGATGTTGACAGGTAAAGAGGTCATGTGGGCTATGGGTGAGGTTGCATTGACTGGTCTTGAGGTTATGGGGACTGATGGGGAGGTTACATTGACTGATGGTGAGGTAATATGAAAAGTTTGTGAGGTCATGGTGACTGGTGACGAGGTCATATAGACTGGGGATGAGGTCATGTTGACAGGTGAAGAGGTCATGGGGGCTAATGGTGAGGTTGCATTGATTAGTGATGGTGAGGTCATGTGGACTGACTTTGATTGGATAAAACAAAATAAGTTGGTACTAAATATCTCAAAAAACAAATCCATTATTCTGGGATCTAGTCATAAGCTGTCATCTATGCCCACACTAAATCTCTACTTGGACGGTGAACCTATATAGCATGTGGATAAGGTCACATTACTGGGACTAACTATAGTCAATCAATTGTCATGGGTAGAGCACATTGACACAATTGTCAGGAAAATGGGAAATGGCATCTCCATGGCAAGAAAATGTCTTCCGTATGTTCCAGCACACATTCTGGGACAAGTAGTTAAATCTTTAAGTTTAAGCGACCTGGACTATTGCTCTCCTGTAAGGTCTTCTGCACCGAAAAGTGTACTGCGGAAACTACAAATTGCCCAAAACAGAGCTGCAAGACTAGTCTTACACTGCCTCATGAGAAGGAACACAGACAGCACGCATCATAAACTGTCATGTTTACCAGTAGAGAAAAGACTCACCTTAAGCACAGCGACATTCTTTAGTAAAAGCATTTATTCTACTAACCCCGAGTTTTTATACAGTCAAATTACCAAATGCAGGGTCGTTCACAGTCATTTCACTAGAACAGCAGGTGATGGCCAAATCCTGTTACCTCACCCAAAATCGAATGCCTTAAAAAAGACGGTCATTTATTGTGTCATCAATCATTGGAATAGCTGCCCTCTTTACATCCGTCAATCCTCTAACAAATCCTCATTTAAATACCATCTAAGAATACATTACTTAAGCAGCTGATCGATAGTCCAGTGTTGGTCATGTATGGTTTTTCTTTTGTTCCTTTTCCCTGATGATGGGCTTTGAGGCTAAATGGTTGTGGAAAATGTGTATGAATGTGAAATTTATATATGTTTGGAAAATGTTTATGTTATTAGTGTAACACAAATATGATGTTGTATATAGTATGTATGTGATAAATGTAATATACTTAATTTTCGGACCCCAGGAAAACTATCTGGTGCCATTGGTATCAGCTAATGGGGATCCTTTTTAAATAAATAAATAAATACATTGTTTTTAGTATATTCTCCAGCACATATTGTTTGCCCATTTCTTATTGCTGTCTTGAAAGAAAGTACAGTAGTATCATGTTACCTGCTGTCACATTAGAGGTGGTAGCTGACGCGGAAGTTGTTCCCATTAGTCCTGTAGAGAAAAATGTCACAAAGATCAAACCTAAATTCAGCCCAATTCAAAATTATGTTATTTTAAAGTGTTATAAATTAGTCTCCTTGAAACCCGCCCACTTTATTCTCTCTCCCTCTCTCTCTCTCTCTGTCGTGCACGCACGGACACAAACACACACACACACGCACATAAATACCTGCTAATAGGAGAAGGAATATAAGAGGATCCATCCTGACTTTTTCTGGTTCCTGTGAAATACAAAGGACATTAAAAATACATTTTGAATACATTTCAGTATGAAGAACAAATGTCCACACTGATGTCATTCTCATATACACTCTGTTTCCAGTTTATTGGGTACACCTAGATTAAAACTAATGCAGTCTAATAAAAGAGCTCCGCAATAAAACCTACCTTCATGAAGGTTACAATGTTCAGTTAGTTTTAGTAGAAACTGTTTGAGAGATGTGTTGATTCGACTGAATGGCCAGTTGGAGGTTATAGCTTTTCAGTGCTGTTATATTGCATTGTAGTATTAAAACTTCAGTAGGCAGAAAGTTTTTGGCATCATTGGGCAAAAATTCCATAATTACCTTTCAACATATTGTAATTCAAGTGCTCTGAGAGAAAACTAGACTTCTGCACCTCCTCATGGCTCTGTTTTCAGGCTTTAAAAAATCTAGCCCGTGAAGGGAGACTGTGGCCAATCACAGGTCATTTCAGAGTTCCCATTGAGCGTTCCTATTGGCTGTGCTCCGGCTGGTGGGCGGTGCTTGGTATTTCCTTGACTGATCTCAACATGGCTGCCGGCGGGTCAAAAAAGTTCTCATTTTACAGCTAAACAGTAAACTACAACATGTTTCTGAAAACATTTGAGGTGAGAAATAGGCATTACAGTAACAGGAGGACACAGAGGCACAGGATTTTTTTCAGATTACCTGTCTCATGTACTACTGTCAGGATATAGTGACCGTTTTTATAAAAATACGTTTTTAAACATATTTGCTCTATTTCTACCCACTGCTGCTTTAAGAGGTATTTGTAATATTTTGTCGACCCCATTTATATCAATGAGGATGGTGAATATGAGAAACACCTCTCACTATATCATAATACAATTCAGCAACACCACAAAGTACAGCCTCCAAAATGCCTATAAAGTTGAATCAACACCTCTATAAAACTGTTTCTACAAAAAAATAACTTTATAACCCTTTTGAATGTAAGATTTATTACAGAGCTGTTGTATTAGGCTGCATTAGTATTAACAAGGTGTACCTAATTAACTGGTAACTAAGCCTATGATATAGCAACTCAAATGTTATAACAGAACAAGAGTGCTTTTGATGTAATGGCTCTGGTTTTCTATCATCTTCCTCTGTGTGCTAATGACTCACTGATAAACTCATCCTTGTGATTTAGCGGATGCTTAAAAGACATATAACACATTTTGAGAATGTCTCACACTCATGGCAACAATCTGGAGAGACAAGTTTGTGTAACTTTACCATATCTCACTTTGTCAGATAGCATCACACCTCGGGGCTGTTCAAGATTCCAACAACAGGCGTATCCCGCCCTCACAAGACTACTGAAGAATTTCGCAAAGGATTTTCTTTTAGATTCTTTTAAATAAACCCAGAATTTATGCACAGCATAAAATCATAATGTGATCCATTCAGATTTCTCAAAGGAAATAATTAAGGTTACTGCTGACCAGTTTATGTGGCATATTGTTTATTTGTGGAGTCAATTCTAATTTCTGCCATATTAATTTAGAAGTTGTGGGGAAAGGATCAAATCACACTATAAATAATATTCTGATAATTCTTTGACAAGAACATGATTCTGATAAGCTAAACTCTGTTAAAAAGAGCAGTTATGGTTGCTTTCAAAGGCACTTTGAAAACAGCTAACTTTGTCAACAGCTAAACAGATATTCACTACTTTTCATATAGGCCGGAATCAGAAAGAGTCAGTCAAACACCTGATTTGTGGTACCACGCTGATGTTCAGCTTAGTAGAGAATGACAAAACAAATAAAGAGACAAGCAAGACAGCAGTCAAGATAATTATGAAGAGAAGTGATTTTGTCTCAATTGGATTGTGATCTGGACTCTGACTCTGCCACCTCCGGGCTTTAACATTTTATTATCACCTGATAATGATACAGTTATGGTTAGTATGGCTATTAAGATCAGACAGAAAAATAAATTAATCTGTTCAACTCCCTAAATATCCTGATCTGTATAAGCCATGAGTGTACCAACCTTTCAGTTTGAGTTTCATGAGTGTCAGTGATAAACTGAATATTTATATTCAAAGTAATTATCAGAATACATTTCAATACTTGTATATACAGTATTTTTGTATTTTCATGTCATAAACATTGATATAT
The DNA here is from genome assembly GCF_043250625.1 of Sebastes fasciatus. NCBI lineage: Eukaryota > Metazoa > Chordata > Actinopteri > Perciformes > Sebastidae > Sebastes > Sebastes fasciatus. The sequence continues at coordinate 28,598,814 of NC_133797.1, forward strand.
ATTTGTCAAATAAAGCAATTGTCTTTACAAGGGTTAAATTCACTGAAATTCCTATTAGACAATCAGAGCTGCTACAGCACAAGAACTCTTACTGAGAGCAGCCACACCCTGACAAGCCAATTACAATCCGTCAGTGTTGAGTATATAGGTTACTATACTGTATGTTTAACTGTTACAGCCTTCAGAATAATATGCATTATTTTTATCAATGATTTGTTCATGAGGATGTTTTTCTTTTTATTTAAGAAGTTGTGGTATATTGACACATTGGAAATCAAAAGTGTGTCTGAGCAAAAACCTGAAAAGTAAGAGTCACCAGAAATTCGTACCCTTTTAAACCACTGATATAACTTGCAGGACTTGTTCTGCTTTGTTATTTCCTGTAAAACAGGAATGGTAGCAGGACCCAAGGCACAATGTAAAAGATAGATTGTGGGGTGGGGTTGGTTGACGTAGAGTTGAGAGATGTAAATACCAATGCAGTTAGATTATAGAAAGCATCCTTGCTATTTCAAATATCCATAAGTGGTGTAACAATATAGTCTCGGCCACTGGTGCCATAACAAAACTGTCTCGTTAAGTTTTGCAAAGAGCAGAGCTGTGAAGTTGATTTGTCTGTAATAACACAAACATTATTGTATGAAAACAATAACTTTTGATAAACCTAACCATCACTAATCTGCATCATTACCATAAAATTATCAGCACAGGCTATTAACTGTCTCATCCTAAAGCGAAAGCTCAAATGCTTCACTCCTATACACTCATCTAATGCATCTATTACTACATTCAAGCAATACCTGCCAGCTGATGTTTTAATTGTTTTCCTTATTTAAATTCAAAAGTCTGCATTGTTTAGACTGTCCACTCCTTAAACCCACAAATTACCTACCTCTTTCAATTAATAATCAATTAAAGGGGCTCCATGTAAGAATCAGAAATTGCTTGTAACAGTGACACCTGTGGCCGTTAAGTCAACGACAGTCAGCAGCCGGTTGCTTGCGCTTGTGCTCGTACTATGAAGATGCAAGCGAGCATCGGCGATAACAGTGAGACGACACACACTAGACTGAACGGGATTGACAGCTAAAACCACAATATCACTATATTTCACTTACATTTACTTGGCAGTTGAGTACCTTGCCAGGTATTAATATTTCTATCTTTGGACAGATTTTGGCACTGCGATAACATCACAACCGTACAAGATCAAGTCATGAAACTATACAGGTGTATAATTGAGATAAATAAAATGAAGGCCGAGTTCGAAGATAGGAGTGGTCTGAGTAAGGGCGCCTTCAGTAGGGGGGTAGGAAGTGGGTGGGGTCCGTTGGCCACACCATTCTACGCCCCTAGTCTGATTTGGTTTTGCAGCTGGTGTGATTCCATCGCAATAAGTTCTCTTGTGTTCTCTGTATCTCATACACAGCCTGTGGTCACCAGTGGCTTAGGCAGAAATCACATCATCATCAGAGGTAATGTTACAGGCACCAACAAGATGAACATTAACAGCATCACATAGCCTGGCAGGACGGCCAAATAGTCACACCCACACTGCCGACAGACGCAACAGCATTATTAATCAAGCATATGGTACACCAGCACCAACAAGCCCAGTAACGTTCAGACTTTACATAACTGGTATATAGCAAATCCAAAACACCACTGATTCTAAATGTTCAAATTTGCCATTTCGCTGACCTATTAATGTAAAATGTTTTCTTTTTATCTATGTAAAAAAAGAGAGACAAAAAGAATAACTTGAAAAACAACAGGGTTATTTCAAAGGTAACATTTTAATACTTTATTGATTAACAAAGATACACATATTTATTATTCCCCTTCTCATAGAGGAAAAAACAGTATTCAATTCAAGTGTTAATCAATTACAATCAATAACCCTTTTACATTTTATGATAGTACCCAGACATTTTTAAATGTATTCAGTAATCCACTTACCACACTATTCACTTGATACTGAATGATTCTGCAAAACCCAACATTATATTTAATGGCAACTTATTTAAAGGATCGATAACAATATTGTTTTCTTATAATATTCACGTGGCAAATGTGCTGTCATTAAGGTAAACCTCCTAAAGCTACATGGTTATGGTTAGAGAAAGATCATCTTCATTGTTAAATATGTCCAAAAGTAATGGTGAGTATCAGACGTGATATGAATCATTGGTCTTCAGCATCAAGATCAGGTTACCTCCATACCCTTAGCTTTTGGCACCACACTTAACTGCACACTTCTTCCTTCATTCACACTTAACAATGGCATTGGATGTAACTTGTGTTCTGCGTTTAATTGGAAATAAATATTTAAGGAGTTGATGTTGACTCTGAAATATTAGAAAAAGCAGAGGTTGTAGTCAGTAAAATTATCTGAAGTGAAAGTAACTTCACAAGTTCAAAAAACAGTCTTTAAAAGTAAGCTACTTCCCAACCTTGAGCCCACATTGTACTTTCATATTTAAAAATGACCAGAGAATTACAAATATGTTATCGTGACATGTATTTAGTTATTTAACAGATTAAAATATGTAAACAATAAATTCATAAAGTTTGACTTTTAAGCCTCCAATAACTTACGTGCAGAAACGCTGGTGGATATAATGTTCAGGGAGGAAGAAGGGCTTGTAAGCGCATTGGTGAATTCTGAAGTAATATTGCTTGCTGAAGGAACTGAGTTTTTATCTTTGAACACAAGGGTCGAGTCGACAACCACTGATCCCTTCCTACAGTGACAAAGAGAGAAAGCATTTTAAAAGTAGGTAAAACGCAAATGTCTGGCAAAACTTAGTCAGTGATTGAAATTCAGTCTTACGTTAGTGCGTTAACGATGGAGCGAAGGAAAGATGGTCCATACACATTTGCACCCACTCTGTTTAGCTGAAAGACAACATGACAAAAACAATACATAAATACAACATATGTCTGCAAGCACCAATGAACAGCTTACTACAAATGCAAGTTCCCTGATTGCCCTGCAAGACAGGGATGTGGCTATGGTTTGAAGACAATGGCGATTGAGCCACAATGGGATCTGGGCTCACTTTAGGGGACATAACTAACTTGCAGCCAGTGAGAACAGAAAAAGAAATACCTTCCAATATAATGCAATAATCACTGTGTGCATTATGGAAATGTATATATTAAATTGTTAAAACATGGCTGCTGTATACTGTATTCAAATACGCTGTAACATTGGCTTTTGTTGTTTCCGTAGGAAAGTTATGGGGACAGACTAAATGATTAATGTACATCAATGCAAAAGTATAACATGAGTGTTCCTATATTCTGTGTGCACGCTGATAAGAGCTTTTTCCCAAAATAAAATATTTGCTGATTATTTGCACTTAAATTTAGAAGATGCTTCTCTGTCTAATGATGCCCATGGAATATTATTGTTAGAAAATAAAATCACAATTTATTTGCAGTACACTGTTACAGTGCAAAGACATCTTACCTCTTTGACCACCATTGCGACTAAAATCTGATACGCCTCTGAGGATGAGTTGGAGAGATCTGATGTGAATGTTTGGTTGAGACTAAACTTAAGGTCGACAGTTCCTTCACTGGACGTAGGAGGATCTGTTGATGCAGTGGTGGTGGTTTCTGTGGTTGTAGCAGTTGCTGTAGTTGTAGTTGTTGCAGCAGTGGAAGCAGCAGAAGAAGAAGAGGCTGTACAAATACCAATGGGTTATCAATTATTATGGCACTGTAACATGCATGTAATTTAAACAGATTGATGAACAGATTAATTCAATTAGATTTTTAAATTTCCAATTACTTACTTGCATTAACAGTGCCTGATATAATGTTCAGGGAGGCAGAGCTGCTCGTAAATACACTGCGGAGTTCTGTAGTTGTATTGCTTACTGAAGGAACTGAGCTGTCATCATTGAACACAAGCGTCGTGTCGACAACCACTGATCCACTCCTTTAATGAAAAAGAGAAAAAGCAACACTTTTAAAAAGCAAGTGACTGGCAAATGTGCAGAAAAATATAAGCAAGTGATTGAAATTGAATCTTACGTGAATGAGTTAACGATTGAGCGTCTGTAAGATGATCCATACACATCTGTACAGGCTTTGTTTACCTGAAAGACAACATTATTGTATTTTGCAATGTAATGGTTTAGAAAAAAATTTACAAATTTTGCTCTGTTTAATTTGGAGGCTGATACATCTTACATGCTATATTCTGCCTACATAATATGTTTACAAAATTAAAGAACATCTACCAGACTCTACTTCCAAAAATATTGGGTAAAATAAGGTATACAATGGGGTATTGAAACAAAAAGATTAGCTTTTGGTGCGTCACATTGGCAATTGTGGGGACAAATAGAATGGCCAAATTTCCAAGTACTGTACATCAACGCAAGAACAGTAGAAACATCAGTATATTCAGTGTGCAAAGGGATCAGATTTATTTCCAAAGAGAAAAAGATAAATATACTTCTTTGTCGGGTGATCCTTATAGAATCTTTTTTTTTTTTTGGTGTAAAAAGCATATTTTTATATCATCTTACCTCTTTGACCACTTCTGCAGCCAAAGTCTGGTATGCCGTCGAAGATGAGTTTGAGAGATCTGATGTAAATGTTTGATTGAGACTAAACTCAAACCCAAGGGTTCCCTCACTGGATGTAGGAGGATCTGTTCATGCAGTGGTGGTTGAAGTATCTGGTGCAGCAGTGGTAGTGGCTGTTGCATTGGGAGGAGCAGTTGGAGCAGCAGTTGGGGCAGCATTAGGAGCTGCAGTTGGAGCCGCTGAAACATTGGGAGCCATTGTCGGGGCAGCAGTTGGGGCATCTGTAGCATTAGGAGCTGCAGTTGGAGCCGCTGTAACATTGGGAGCAGCTGTTGGAGCAGCAGTTGGGGCATCTGTAGCATTAGGAGCTGCAGTTGGAGCCGCTGTAACATTGGGAGCCATTGTCGGGGCAGCAGTTGGGGCAGCTGTAGCATTAGGAGCTGCAGTTGGAGCCGCTGTAACATTGGGAGCCATTGTCGGGGCAGCAGTTGGGGCATCTGTAACATTAAGAGCTGCATTTGGAGCCGCTGTAACATTGGGAGCCATTGTCGGGGCAGCAGTTGGGGCATCTGTAGCATTAGGAGCTGCAGTTGGAGCCGCTGTAACATTGGGAGCAGCAGTTGGAGCAGCAGTTATGGCAGCTGTAGCATTAGGAGCAGCAGTTGGTGCCACTGTAACATTGGGAGCAGCTGTTGGAGCAGCAGTTGGGGCATCTGTAGCATTAGGAGCTGCAGTTGGAGCCGCTGTAACATTGGGAGCAGCTGTTGGAGCAGCAGTTGGGGCATCTGTAGCATTAGGAGCTGCAGTTGGAGCCGCTGTAACATTGGGAGCCATTGTCGGGGCAGCAGTTGGGGCAGCTGTAGCATTAGGAGCTGCAGTTGGAGCCGCTGTAACATTGGGAGCCATTGTCGGGGCAGCAGTTGGGGCATCTGTAACATTAAGAGCTGCAGTTGGAGCCGCTGTAACATTGGGAGCCATTGTCGGGGCAGCAGTTGGGGCATCTGTAGCATTAGGAGCTGCAGTTGGAGCCGCTGTAACATTGGGAGCAGCTGTTGGAGCAGCAGTTGGGGCATCTGTAGCATTAGGAGCTGCAGTTGGAGCCGCTGTAACATTGGGAGCCATTGTCGGGGCAGCAGTTGGGGCAGCTGTAGCATTAGGAGCTGCAGTTGGAGCCGCTGTAACATTGGGAGCCATTGTCGGGGCAGCAGTTGGGGCATCTGTAACATTAAGAGCTGCATTTGGAGCCGCTGTAACATTGGGAGCCATTGTCGGGGCAGCAGTTGGGGCATCTGTAGCATTAGGAGCTGCAGTTGGAGCCGCTGTAACATTGGGAGCAGCAGTTGGAGCAGCAGTTATGGCAGCTGTAGCATTAGGAGCAGCAGTTGGTGCCACTGTAACATTGGGAGCAGCTGTTGGAGCAGCAGTTGGGGCATCTGTAGCATTAGGAGCTGCAGTTGGAGCCGCTGTAACATTGGGAGCAGCTGTTGGAGCAGCAGTTGGGGCATCTGTAGCATTAGGAGCTGCAGTTGGAGCCGCTGTAACATTGGGAGCCATTGTCGGGGCAGCAGTTGGGGCAGCTGTAGCATTAGGAGCTGCAGTTGGAGCCGCTGTAACATTGGGAGCCATTGTCGGGGCAGCAGTTGGGGCATCTGTAACATTAAGAGCTGCAGTTGGAGCCGCTGTAACATTGGGAGCCATTGTCGGGGCAGCAGTTGGGGCATCTGTAGCATTAGGAGCTGCAGTTGGAGCCGCTGTAACATTGGGAGCAGCAGTTGGAGCAGCAGTTATGGCAGCTGTAGCATTAGGAGCAGCAGTTGGAGCCACTGTAACATTGGGAGCAGCTGTTGGAGCAGCAGTTGGGGCATCTGTAGCATTAGGAGCTGCAGTTGGAGCCGCTGTAACATTGGGAGCAGCTGTTGGAGCAGCAGTTGGGGCATCTGTAGCATTAGGAGCTGCAGTTGGAGCCGCTGTAACATTGGGAGCCATTGTCGGGGCAGCAGTTGGGGCATCTGTAGCATTAGGAGCTGCAGTTGGAGCTGCTGTAACATTGGAAGCAGCAGTTGGAGCAGCAGTTGGGGCATCTGTAGCATTAGGAGCTGCAGTTGCAGCTGCTGTAACATTGGAAGCAGCAGTTTGGGCAGCAGTTGGGGCATCTGTAGCATTAGGAGCTGCAGTTGGAGCCGCTGTAACATTGGGAGCAACTGTTGGAGCAGCAGTTGGGGCATCTGTAGCATTAGGAGCTGCAGTTGGAGCCGCTGTAACATTGGAAGCAGCTGTTGGAGCAGCAGTTGGGGCATCTGTAGCATTAGGAGCTGCAGAATAAATAAATATGACATTAGAGCAAGACAGGTTGAGAATGACACAGACTGACCGGAAATGACATTGTCATGAAACGTAAAGCAAAACAAGTTTATTCATATAAGAACCAATACCAATGTCAAAATCTATCAAAAGTTGTATATGTCACAGCAATAGATTAATTGTTGAAGCTAAGGGTCATGTTGACTGGTGGTGAGGACATATCTACCAGCAAAATCAAAAGTGAAAAGAATATGTTGCTATACCTGAAAATAAAGTTGTGAGAACTGGTTGTGGTGAGGTTGTATTTAATGATGGTATCATTGTATCTCCTCGTGGAGAGGTAACATTTACTGTTGGTGGTGCTGTGTTGTCATGTATTGAGGTTGCATCCATCGGTGTTGATGTTGAATTGACTGAACGCGAGGTCATATAGCCAAGTGGTGAGGTTGTGTTTCCTTGTGGTGAGGTAGTATGGATTGTTTGTGAGGTCATGTTTACTGGTGGTGAGGTCATGTAGACTGGGAATGAGGTCATGTTGACAGGTAAAGAGGTCATGTGGGCTATGGGTGAGGTTGCATTGACTGGTCTTGAGGTTATGGGGACTGATGGGGAGGTTACATTGACTGATGGTGAGGTAATATGAAAAGTTTGTGAGGTCATGGTGACTGGTGACGAGGTCATGTAGACTGGGGGTGAGGTCATGTTGACAGGTGAAGAGGTCATGGGGGCTAATGGTGAGGTTGCATTGATTAGTGATGGTGAGGTCATGTGGACTGACTTTGATTGGATAAAACAAAATAAGTTGGTACTAAATATCTCAAAAAACAAATCCATTATTCTGGGATCTAGTCATAAGCTGTCATCTATGCCCACACTAAATCTCTACTTGGACGGTGAACCTATATAGCATGTGGATAAGGTCACATTACTGGGACTAACTATAGTCAATCAATTGTCATGGGTAGAGCACATTGACACAATTGTCAGGAAAATGGGAAATGGCATCTCCATGGCAAGAAAATGTCTTCCGTATGTTCCAGCACACATTCTGGGACAAGTAGTTAAATCTTTAAGTTTAAGCGACCTGGACTATTGCTCTCCTGTAAGGTCTTCTGCACCGAAAAATGTACTGCGGAAACTACAAATTGCCCAAAACAGAGCTGCAAGACTAGTCTTACACTGCCCCATGAGAAGGAACACAGACAGCACGCATCATAAACTGTCATGTTTACCAGTAGAGAAAAGACTCACCTTAAGCACAGCGACATTCTTTAGTAAAAGCATTTATTCTACTAACCCCGAGTTTTTATACAGTCAAATTACCAAATGCAGGGTCGTTCACAGTCATTTCACTAGAACAGCAGGTGATGGCCAAATCCTGTTACCTCACCCAAAATCGAATGCCTTAAAAAAGACGGTCATTTATTGTGTCATCAATCATTGGAATAGCTGCCCTCTTTACATCCGTCAATCCTCTAACAAATCCTCATTTAAATACCATCTAAGAATACATTACTTAAGCAGCTGATCGATAGTCCAGTGTTGGTCATGTATGGTTTTTCTTTTGTTCCTTTTCCCTGATGATGGGCTTTGAGGCTAAATGGTTGTGGAAAATGTGTATGAATGTGAAATTTATATATGTTTGGAAAATGTTTATGTTATTAGTGTAACACAAATATGATGTTGTATATAGTATGTATGTGATAAATGTAATATACTTAATTTTCGGACCCCAGGAAAACTATCTGGTGCCATTGGTATCAGCTAATGGGGATCCTTTTTAAATAAATAAATAAATACATTGTTTTTAGTATATTCTCCAGCACATATTGTTTGCCCGTTTCTTATTGCTGTCTTGAAAGAAAGTACAGTAGTATCATGTTACCTGCTGTCACATTAGAGGTGGTAGCTGACGCGGAAGTTGTTCCCATTAGTCCTGTAGAGAAAAATGTCACAAAGATCAAACCTAAATTCAGCCCAATTCAAAATTATGTTATTTTAAAGTGTTATAAATTAGTCTCCTTGAAACCCGCCCACTTTATTCTCTCTCCCTCTCTCTCTCTCTCTGTCGTGCACGCACGGACACAAACACACACACACACGCACATAAATACCTGCTAATAGGAGAAGGAATATAAGAGGATCCATCCTGACTTTTTCTGGTTCCTGTGAAATACAAAGGACATTAAAAATACATTTTGAATACATTTCAGTATGAAGAACAAATGTCCACACTGATGTCATTCTCATATACACTCTGTTTCCAGTTTATTGGGTACACCTAGATTAAAACTAATGCAGTCTAATAAAAGAGCTCCGCAATAAAACCTACCTTCATGAAGGTTACAATGTTCAGTTAGTTTTAGTAGAAACTGTTTGAGAGATGTGTTGATTCGACTGAATGGCCAGTTGGAGGTTATAGCTTTTCAGTGCTGTTATATTGCATTGTAGTATTAAAACTTCAGTAGGCAGAAAGTTTTTGGCATCATTGGGCAAAAATTCCATAATTACCTTTCAACATATTGTAATTCAAGTGCTCTGAGAGAAAACTAGACTTCTGCACCTCCTCATGGCTCTGTTTTCAGGATTTAAAAAATCTAGCCCGTGAAGGGAGACTGTGGCCAATCACAGGTCATTTCAGAGTTCCCATTGAGCGTTCCTATTGGCTGTGCTCCGGCTGGTGGGCGGTGCTTGGTATTTCCTTGACTGATCTCAACATGGCTGCCGGCGGGTCAAAAAAGTTCTCATTTTACAGCTAAACAGTAAACTACAACATGTTTCTGAAAACATTTGAGGTGAGAAATAGGCATTACAGTAACAGGAGGACACAGAGGCACAGGATTTTTTTCAGATTACCTGTCTCATGTACTACTGTCAGGATATAGTGACCGTTTTTATAAAAATACGTTTTTAAACATATTTGCTCTATTTCTACCCACTGCTGCTTTAAGAGGTATTTGTAATATTTTGTCGACCCCATTTATATCAATGAGGATGGTGAATATGAGAAACACCTCTCACTATATCATAATACAATTCAGCAACACCACAAAGTACAGCCTCCAAAATGCCTATAAAGTTGAATCAACACCTCTATAAAACTGTTTCTACAAAAAAATAACTTTATAACCCTTTTGAATGTAAGATTTATTGCAGAGCTGTTGTATTAGGCTGCATTAGTATTAACAAGGTGTACCTAATTAACTGGTAACTAAGCCTATGATATAGCAACTCAAATGTTATAACAGAACAAGAGTGCTTTTGATGTAATGGCTCTGGTTTTCTATCATCTTCCTCTGTGTGCTAATGACTCACTGATAAACTCATCCTTGTGATTTAGCGGATGCTTAAAAGACATATAACACATTTTGAGAATGTCTCACACTCATGGCAACAATATGGAGAGACAAGTTTGTGTAACTTTACCATATCTCACTTTGTCAGATAGCATCACACCTCGGGGCTGTTCAAGATTCCAACAACAGGCGTATCCCGCCCTCACAAGACTACTGAAGAATTTCGCAAAGGATTTTCTTTTAGATTCTTTTAAATAAACCCAGAATTTATGCACAGCATAAAATCATAATGTGATCCATTCAGATTTCTCAAAGGAAATAATTAAGGTTACTGCTGACCAGTTTATGTGGCATATTGTTTCTTTGTGGAGTCAATTCTAATTTCTGCCATATTAATTTAGAAGTTGTGGGGAAAGGATCAAATCACACTATAAATAATATTCTGATAATTCTTTGACAAGAACATGATTCTGATAAGCTAAACTCTGTTAAAAAGAGCAGTTATGGTTGCTTTCAAAGGCACTTTGAAAACAGCTAACTTTGTCAACAGCTAAACAGATATTCACTACTTTTCATATAGGCCGGAATCAGAAAGAGTCAGTCAAACACCTGATTTGTGGTACCACGCTGATGTTCAGCTTAGTAGAGAATGACAAAACAAATAAAGAGACAAGCAAGATAGCAGTCAAGATAATTATGAAGAGAAGTGATTTTGTCTCAATTGGATTGTGATCTGGACTCTGACTCTGCCACCTCCGGGCTTTAACATTTTATTATCACCTGATAATGATACAGTTATGGTTAGTATGGCTATTAAGATCAGACAGAAAAATAAATTAATCTGTTCAACTCCCTAAATATCCTGATCTGTATAAGCCATGAGTGTACCAACCTTTCAGTTTGAGTTTCATGAGTGTCAGTGATAAACTGAATATTTATATTCAAAGTAATTATCAGAATACATTTCAATACTTGTATATACAGTATTTTTGTATTTTCATGTCATAAACATTGATATATATTTGTCAAATAAAGCAATTGTCTTTACAAGGGTTAAATTCACTGAAATTCCTATTAGACAATCAGAGCTGCTACAGCACAAGAACTCTTACTGAGAGCAGCCACACCCTGACAAGCCAATTACAATCCGTCAGTGTTGAGTATATAGGTTACTATACTGTATGTTTAACTGTTACAGCCTTCAGAATAATATGCATTATTTTTATCAATGATTTGTTCATGAGGATGTTTTTCTTTTTATTTAAGAAGTTGTGGTATATTGACACATTGGAAATCAAAAGTGTGTCTGAGCAAAAACCTGAAAAGTAAGAGTCACCAGAAATTCGTACCCTTTTAAACCACTGATATAACTTGCAGGACTTGTTCTGCTTTGTTATTTCCTGTAAAACAGGGATGGTAGCAGGACCCAAGGCACAATGTAAAAGATAGATTGTGGGGTGGGGTTGGTTGACGTAGAGTTGAGAGATGTAAATACCAATGCAGTTAGATTATAGAAAGCATCCTTGCTATTTCAAATATCCATAAGTGGTGTAACAATATAGTCTCGGCCACTGGTGCCATAACAAAACTGTCTCGTTAAGTTTTGCAAAGAGCAGAGCTGTGAAGTTGATTTGTCTGTAATAACACAAACATTATTGTATGAAAACAATAACTTTTGATAAACCTAACCATCACTAATCTGCATCATTACCATAAAATGATCAGCACAGGCTATTAACTGTCTCATCCTAAAGCGAAAGCTCAAATGCTTCACTCCTATACACTCATCTAATGCATCTATTACTACATTCAAGCAATACCTGCCAGCTGATGTTTTAATTGTTTTCCTTATTTAAATTCAAAAGTCTGCATTGTTTAGACTGTCCACTCCTTAAACCCACAAATTACCTACCTCTTTCAATTAATAATCAATTAAAGGGGCTCCATGTAAGAATCAGAAATTGCTTGTAACAGTGGCACCTGTGGCCGTTAAGTCAACGACAGTCAGCAGCCGGTTGCTTGCGCTTGTGCTCGTACTATGAAGATGCAAGCGAGCATCGGCGATAACAGTGAGACGACACACACTAGACTGAACGGGATTGACAGCTAAAACCACAATATCACTATATTTCACTTAAATTTACTTGGCAGTTGAGTACCTTGCCAGGTATTAATATTTCTATCTTTGGACAGATTTTGGCACTGCGATAACATCACAACCGTACAAGATCCAGTCATGAAACTATACAGGTGTATAATTGAGATAAATAAAATGAAGGCCGAGTTCGAAGATAGGAGTGGTCTGAGTAAGGGCGCCTTCAGTAGGGGGGTAGGAAGTGGGTGGGGTCCGTTGGCCACACCATTCTACGCCCCTAGTCTGATTTGGTTTTGCAGCTGGTGTGATTCCATCGCAATAAGTTCTCTTGTGTTCTCTGTATCTCATACACAGCCTGTGGTCACCAGTGGCTTAGGCAGAAATCACATCATCATCAGAGGTAATGTTACAGGCACCAACAAGATGAACATTAACAGCATCACATAGCCTGGCAGGACGGCCACATAGTCACACCCACACTGCCGACAGACGCAACAGCATTATTAATCAAGCATATGGTACACCAGCACCAACAAGCCCAGTAACGTTCAGTCTTTACATAACTGGTATATAGCAAATCCAAAACACCACTGATTCTAAATGTTCAAATTTGCCATTTCGCTGACCTATTAATGTAAAATGTTTTCTTTTTATCTATGTAAAAAAAGAGAGACAAAAAGAATAACTTGAAAAACAACAGGGTTATTTCAAAGGTAACATTTTAATACTTTATTGATTAACAAAGATACACATATTTATTATTCCCCTTCTCATAGAGGAAAAAACAGTATTCAATTCAAGTGTTAATCAATTACAATCAATAACCCTTTTACATTTTATGATAGTACCCAGACATTTTTAAATGTATTCAGTAATCCACTTACCACACTATTCACTTGATACTGAATGATTCTGCAAAACTCAACATTATATTTAATGGCAACTTATTTAAAGGATCGATAACAATATTGTTTTCTTATAATATTCACGTGGCAAATGTGCTGTCATTAAGTTAAACCTCCTAAAGCTACATGGTTATGGTTAGAGAAAGATCATCTTCATTGTTAAATATGTCCAAAAGTAATGGTGAGTATCAGACGTGATATGAATCATTGGTCTTCAGCATCAAGATCAGGTTACCTCCATACCCTTAGCTTTTGGCACCACACTTAACTGCACACTTCTTCCTTCATTCACACTTAACAATGGCATTGGATGTAACTTGTGTTCTGCGTTTAATTGGAAATAAATATTTAAGGAGTTGATGTTGACTCTGAAATATTAGAAAAAGCAGAGGTTGTAGTCAGTAAAATTATCTGAAGTGAAAGTAACTTCACAAGTTCAAAAAACAGTCTTTAAAAGTAAGCTACTTCCCAACCTTGAGCCCACATTGTACTTTCATATTTAAAAATGACCAGAGAATTACAAATATGTTATCGTGACATGTATTTAGTTATTTAACAGATTAAAATATGTAAACAATAAATTCATAAAGTTTGACTTTTAAGCCTCCAATAACTTACGTGCAGAAACGCTGGTGGATATAATGTTCAGGGAGGAAGAAGGGCTTGTAAGCGCATTGGTGAATTCTGAAGTAATATTGCTTGCTGAAGGAACTGAGTTTTTATCTTTGAACACAAGGGTCGAGTCGACAACCACTGATCCCTTCCTACAGTGACAAAGAGAGAAAGCATTTTAAAAGTAGGTAAAACGCAAATGTCTGGCAAAACTTAGTCAGTGATTGAAATTCAGTCTTACGTTAGTGCGTTAACGATGGAGCGAAGGAAAGATGGTCCATACACATTTGCACCCACTCTGTTTAGCTGAAAGACAACATGACAAAAACAATACATAAATACAACATATGTCTGCAAGCACCAATGAACAGCTTACTACAAATGCAAGTTCCCTGATTGCCCTGCAAGACAGGGATGTGGCTATGGTTTGAAGACAATGGCGATGGAGCCACAATGGGATCTGGGCTCACTTTAGGGGACATAACTAACTTGCAGCCAGTGAGAACAGAAAAAGAAATACCTTCCAATATAATGCAATAATCACTGTGTGCATTATGGAAATGTATATATTAAATTGTTAAAACATGGCTGCTGTATACTGTATTCAAATACGCTGTAACATTGGCTTTTGTTGTTTCCGTAGGAAAGTTATGGGGACAGACTAAATGATTAATGTACATCAATGCAAAAGTATAACATGAGTGTTCCTATATTCTGTGTGCACGCTGATAAGAGCTTTTTCCCAAAATAAAATATTTGCTGATTATTTGCACTTAAATTTAGAAGATGCTTCTCTGTCTAATGATGCCCATGGAATATTATTGTTACAAAATAAAATCACAATTTATTTGCAGTACACTGTTACAGTGCAAAGACATCTTACCTCTTTGACCACCATTGCGACTAAAATCTGATACGCCTCTGAGGATGAGTTGGAGAGATCTGATGTGAATGTTTGGTTGAGACTAAACTTAAGGTCGACAGTTCCTTCACTGGACGTAGGAGGATCTGTTGATGCAGTGGTGGTGGTTTCTATGGTTGTAGCAGTTGCTGTAGTTGTAGTTGTTGCAGCAGTGGAAGCAGCAGAAGAAGAAGAGGCTTTGTTTACCTGAAAGACAACATTACTGTATTTTGCAATGTAATGGTTTAGAAAAAAATTTACAAATTTTGCTCTGTTTAATTTGGAGGCTGATACATCTTACATGCTATATTCTGCCTACATAATATGTTTACAAAATTAAAGAACATCTACCAGACTCTACTTCCAAAAATATTGGGTAAAATAAGGTATACAATGGGGTATTGAAACAAAAAGATTAGCTTTTGGTGCGTCACATTGGCAATTGTGGGGACAAATAGAATGGCCAAATTTCCAAGTACTGTACATCAACGCAAGAACAGTAGAAACATCAGTATATTCAGTGTGCAAAGGGATCAGATTTATTTCCAAAGAGAAAAAGATAAATATACTTCTTTGTCGGGTGATCCTTATAGAATCTTTTTTTTTTTTTGGTGTAAAAAGCATATTTTTATATCATCTTACCTCTTTGACCACTTCTGCAGCCAAAGTCTGGTATGCCGTCGAAGATGAGTTTGAGAGATCTGATGTAAATGTTTGATTGAGACTAAACTCAAACCCATGGGGTCCCTCACTGGATGTAGGAGGATCTGTTCATGCAGTGGTGGTTGAAGTAGCTGGTGCAGCAGTGGTAGTGGCTGTTGCATTGGGAGGAGCAGTTGGAGCAGCAGTTGGGGCAGCATTAGGAGCTGCAGTTGGAGCCGCTGAAACATTGGGAGCCATTGTCGGGGCAGCAGTTGGGGCATCTGTAGCATTAGGAGCTGCAGTTGGAGCTGCTGTAACATTGGTAGCCATTGTCGGGGCAGCAGTTGGGGCATCTGTAGCATTAGGAGCTGCAGTTGGAGCTGCTGTAATATTGGAAGCAGCAGTTTGGGCAGCAGTTGGGGCATCTGTAGCATTAGGAGCTGCAGTTGGAGCCGCTGTAACATTGGGAGCAGCTGTTGGAGCAGCAGTTGGGGCATCTGTAGCATTAGGAGCTGCAGTTGGAGCCGCTGTAACATTGGGAGCCATTGTCGGGGCAGCAGTTGGGGCAGCTGTAGCATTAGGAGCTGCAGTTGGAGCCGCTGTAACATTGGGAGCCATTGTCGGGGCAGCAGTTGGGGCATCTGTAGCATTAGGAGCTGCAGTTGGAGCCGCTGTAACATTGGGAGCAGCAGTTGGAGCAGCAGTTATGGCAGCTGTAGCATTAGGAGCAGCAGTTGGAGCCACTGTAACATTGGGAGCAGCTGTTGGAGCAGCAGTTGGGGCATCTGTAGCATTAGGAGCTGCAGTTGGAGCCGCTGTAACATTGGGAGCAGCTGTTGGAGCAGCAGTTGGGGCATCTGTAGCATTAGGAGCTGCAGAATAAATAAATATGACATTAGAGCAAGACAGGTTGAGAATGACACAGACTGACCGGAAATGACATTGTCATGAAACGTAAAGCAAAACAAGTTTATTCATATAAGAACCAATACCAATGTCAAAATCTATCAAAAGTTGTATATGTCACAGCAATAGATTAATTGTTGAAGCTAAGGGTCATGTTGACTGGTGGTGAGGACATATCTACCAGCAAAATCAAAAGTGAAAAGAATATGTTGCTATACCTGAAAATAAAGTTGTGAGAACTGGTTTTGGTGAGGTTGTATTTAATGATGGTATCATTGTATCTCCTCGTGGAGAGGTAACATTTACTGTTGGTGGTGCTGTGTTGTCATGTATTGAGGTTGCATCCATCGGTGTTGATGTTGAATTGACTGAACGCGAGGTCATATAGCCAAGTGGTGAGGTTGTGTTTCCTTGTGGTGAGGTAGTATGGATTGTTTGTGAGGTCATGTTTACTGGTGGTGAGGTCATGTAGACTGGGAATGAGGTCATGTTGACAGGTAAAGAGGTCATGTGGGCTATGGGTGAGGTTGCATTGACTGGTCTTGAGGTTATGGGGACTGATGGGGAGGTTACATTGACTGATGGTGAGGTAATATGAAAAGTTTGTGAGGTCATGGTGACTGGTGACGAGGTCATGTAGACTGGGGATGAGGTCATGTTGACAGGTGAAGAGGTCATGGGGGCTAATGGTGAGGTTGCATTGATTAGTGGTGGTGAGGTCATGTGGACTGACTTTGATTGGATAAAACAAAATAAGTTGGTACTAAATATCTCAAAAAACAAATCCATTATTCTGGGATCTAGTCATAAACTGTCATCTATGCCCACACTAAATCTCTACTTGGACGGTGAACCTATATAGCATGTGGATAAGGTCACATTACTGGGACTAACTATAGTCAATCAATTGTCATGGGTAGAGCACATTGACACAATTGTCAGAAAAATGGGAAATGGCATCTCCATGGCAAGAAAATGTCTTCCGTATGTTCCAGCACACATTCTGGGACAAGTAGTTAAATCTTTAAATTTAAGCCACCTGGACTATTGCTCTCCTGTAAGGTCTTCTGCACCGAAAAGTGTACTGCGGAAACTACAAATTGCCCAAAACAGAGCTGCAAGACTAGTCTTACACTGCCCCATGAGAAGGAACACAGACAGCACGCATCATAAACTGTCATGTTTACCAGTAGAGAAAAGACTCACCTTAAGCACAGCGACATTCTTTAGTAAAAGCATTTATTCTACTAACCCCGAGTTTTTATACAGTCAAATTACCAAATGCAGGGTCGTTCACAGTCATTTCACTAGAACAGCAGGTGATGGCCAAATCCTGTTACCTCACCCAAAATCGAATGCCTTAAAAAAGACGGTCATTTATTGTGTCATCAATCATTGGAATAGCTGCCCTCTTTACATCCGTCAATCCTCTAACAAATCCTCATTTAAATACCATCTAAGAATACATTACTTAAGCAGCTGATCGATAGTCCAGTGTTGGTCATGTATGGTTTTTCTTTTGTTCCTTTTCCCTGATGATGGGCTTTGAGGCTAAATGGTTGTGGAAAATGTGTATGAATGTGAAATTTATATATGTTTGGAAAATGTTTATGTTATTAGTGTAACACAAATATGATGTTGTATATAGTATGTATGTGATAAATGTAATATACTTAATTTTCGGACCCCAGGAAAACTATCTGGTGCCATTGGTATCAGCTAATGGGGATCCTTTTTAAATAAATAAATAAATACATTGTTTTTAGTATATTCTCCAGCACATATTGTTTGCCCATTTCTTATTGCTGTCTTGAAAGAAAGTACAGTAGTATCATGTTACCTGCTGTCACATTAGAGGTGGTAGCTGACGCGGAAGTTGTTCCCATTAGTCCTGTAGAGAAAAATGTCACAAAGATCAAACCTAAATTCAGCCCAATTCAAAATTATGTTATTTTAAAGTGTTATAAATTAGTCTCCCTTAAACTAGCCCACTTTATTCTCTCTCCCTCTCTCTCTCTGTCGTGCACGCACGGACACAAACACACACAAACACACACGCACATAAATACCTGCTAATAGGAGAAGGAATATAAGAGGATCCATCCTGACTTTTTCTGGTTCCTGTGAAATACAAAGGACATTAAAAATACATTTTGAATACATTTCAGTATGAAGAACAAATATCCACACTGATGTCATTCTCATATACACTCTGTTTCCAATTTATTGGGTACACCTAGATTAAAACTAATGCAGTCTAATAAAAGAGCTCTGCAATAAAACCTACCTTCATGAAGGTTACAATGTTCAGTTAGTTTTAGTAGAAACTGTTTGAGAGATGTGTTGATTCGACTGAATGGCCAGTTGGAGGTTATAGTTTTTCAGTGCTGTTATATTGCATTGTAGTATTAAAACTTCAGTAGGCAGAAAGTTTTGGGCATCATTGGGCAAAAATTCCATAATTACCTTTCAACATATTGTAATTCAAGTGCTCTGAGAGAAAACTAGACTTCTGCACCTCCTCATGGCTCTGTTTTCAGGCTTTAAAAAATCTAGCCCGTGAAGGGAGACTTTGGCCAATCACAGGTCATTTCAGAGTTCCCATTGAGCGTTCCTATTGGCTGTGCTCCGGCTGGTGGGCGGTGCTTGGTATTTCCTTGACTGATCTCAACATGGCTGCCGGCGGGTCAAAAAAGTTCTCATTTTACAGCTAAACAGTAAACTACAACATGTTTCTGAAAACATTTGAGGTGAGAAATAGGCATTACAGTAACAGGAGGACACAGAGGCACAGGATTTTTTTCAGATTACCTCTCTCATGTACTACTGTCAGGATATAGTGACCGTTTTTATAAAAATACGTTTTTAAACATATTTGCTCTATTTCTACCCACTGCTGCTTTAAGAGGTATTTGTAATATTTTGTCGACCCCATTTATATCAATGAGGATGGTGAATATGAGAAACACCTCTCACTATATCATAATACAATTCAGCAACACCACAAAGTACAGCCTCCAAAATGCCTATAAAGTTGAATCAACACCTCTATAAAACTGTTTCTACAAAAAAATAACTTTATAACCCTTTTGAATGTAAGATTTATTGCAGAGCTGTTGTATTAGGCTGCATTAGTATTAACAAGGTGTACCTAATTAACTGGTAACTAAGCCTATGATATAGCAACTCAAATGTTATAACAGAACAAGAGTGCTTTTGATGTAATGGCTCTGGTTTTCTATCATCTTCCTCTGTGTGCTAATGACTCACTGATAAACTCATCCTTGTGATTTAGCGGATGCTTAAAAGACATATAACACATTTTGAGAATGTCTCACACTCATGGCAACAATCTGGAGAGACAAGTTTGTGTAACTTTACCATATCTCACTTTGTCAGATAGCATCACACCTCGGGGCTGTTCAAGATTCCAACAACAGGCGTATCCCGCCCTCACAAGACTACTGAAGAATTTCGCAAAGGATTTTCTTTTAGATTCTTTTAAATAAACCCAGAATTTATGCACAGCATAAAATCATAATGTGATCCATTCAGATTTCTCAAAGGAAATAATTAAGGTTACTGCTGACCAGTTTATGTGGCATATTGTTTCTTTGTGGAGTCAATTCTAATTTCTGCCATATTAATTTAGAAGTTGTGGGGAAAGGATCAAATCACACTATAAATAATATTCTGATAATTCTTTGACAAGAACATGATTCTGATAAGCTAAACTCTGTTAAAAAGAGCAGTTATGGTTGCTTTCAAAGGCACTTTGAAAACAGCTAACTTTGTCAACAGCTAAACAGATATTCACTACTTTTCATATAGGCCGGAATCAGAAAGAGTCAGTCAAACACCTGATTTGTGGTACCACGCTGATTTTCAGCTTAGTAGAGAATGACAAAACAAATAAAGAGACAAGCAAGACAGCAGTCAAGATAATTATGAAGAGAAGTGATTTTGTCTCAATTGGATTGTGATCTGGACTCTGACTCTGCCACCTCCGGGCTTTAACATTTTATTATCACCTGATAATGATACAGTTATGGTTAGTATGGCTATTAAGATCAGACAGAAAAATAAATTAATCTGTTCTACTCCCTAAATATCCTGATCTGTATAAGCCATGAGTGTACCAACCTTTCAGTTTGAGTTTCATGAGTGTCAGTGATAAACTGAATATTTATATTCAAAGTAATTATCAGAATACATTTCAATACTTGTATATACAGTATTTTTGTATTTTCATGTCATAAACATTGATATATATTTGTCAAATAAAGCAATTGTCTTTACAAGGGTTAAATTCACTGAAATTCCTATTAGACAATCAGAGCTGCTACAGCACAAGAACTCTTACTGAGAGCAGCCACACCCTGACAAGCCAATTACAATCCGTCAGTGTTGAGTATATAGGTTACTATACTGTATGTTTAACTGTTACAGCCTTCAGAATAATATGCATTATTTTTATCAATGATTTGTTCATGAGGATGTTTTTCTTTTTATTTAAGAAGTTGTGGTATATTGACACATTGGAAATCAAAAGTGTGTCTGAGCAAAAACCTGAAAAGTAAGAGTCACCAGAAATTCGTACCCTTTTAAACCACTGATATAACTTGCAGGACTTGTTCTGCTTTGTTATTTCCTGTAAAACAGGGATGGTAGCAGGACCCAAGGCACAATGTAAAAGATAGATTGTGGGGTGGGGTTGGTTGACGTAGAGTTGAGAGATGTAAATACCAATGCAGTTAGATTATAGAAAGCATCCTTGCTATTTCAAATATCCATAAGTGGTGTAACAATATAGTCTCGGCCACTGGTGCCATAACAAAACTGTCTCGTTAAGTTTTGCAAAGAGCAGAGCTGTGAAGTTGATTTGTCTGTAATAACACAAACATTATTGTATGAAAACAATAACTTTTGATAAACCTAACCATCACTAATCTGCATCATTACCATAAAATGATCAGCACAGGCTATTAACTGTCTCATCCTAAAGCGAAAGCTCAAATGCTTCACTCCTATACACTCATCTAATGCATCTATTACTACATTCAAGCAATACCTGCCAGCTGATGTTTTAATTGTTTTCCTTATTTAAATTCAAAAGTCTGCATTGTTTAGACTGTCCACTCCTTAAACCCACAAATTACCTACCTCTTTCAATTAATAATCAATTAAAGGGGCTCCATGTAAGAATCCGAAATTGCTTGTAACAGTGACACCTGTGGCCGTTAAGTCAACGACAGTCAGCAGCCGGTTGCTTGCGCTTGTGCTCGTACTATGAAGATGCAAGCGAGCATCGGCGATAACAGTGAGACGACACACACTAGACTGAACGGGATTGACAGCTAAAACCACAATATCACTATATTTCACTTAAATTTACTTGGCAGTTGAGTACCTTGCCAGGTATTAATATTTCTATCTTTGGACAGATTTTGGCACTGCGATAACATCACAACCGTACAAGATCCAGTCATGAAACTATACAGGTGTATAATTGAGATAAATAAAATGAAGGCCGAGTTCGAAGATAGGAGTGGTCTGAGTAAGGGCGCCTTCAGTAGGGGGGTAGGAAGTGGGTGGGGTCCGTTGGCCACACCATTCTACGCCCCTAGTCTGATTTGGTTTTGCAGCTGGTGTGATTCCATCGCAATAAGTTCTCTTGTGTTCTCTGTATCTCATACACAGCCTGTGGTCACCAGTGGCTTAGGCAGAAATCACATCATCATCAGAGGTAATGTTACAGGCACCAACAAGATGAACATTAACAGCATCACATAGCCTGGCAGGACGGCCACATAGTCACACCCACACTGCCGACAGACGCAACAGCATTATTAATCAAGCATATGGTACACCAGCACCAACAAGCCCAGTAACGTTCAGTCTTTACATAACTGGTATATAGCAAATCCAAAACACCACTGATTCTAAATGTTCAAATTTGCCATTTCGCTGACCTATTAATGTAAAATGTTTTCTTTTTATCTATGTAAAAAAAGAGAGACAAAAAGAATAACTTGAAAAACAACAGGGTTATTTCAAAGGTAACATTTTAATACTTTATTGATTAACAAAGATACACATATTTATTATTCCCCTTCTCATAGAGGAAAAAACAGTATTCAATTCAAGTGTTAATCAATTACAATCAATAACCCTTTTACATTTTATGATAGTACCCAGACATTTTTAAATGTATTCAGTAATCCACTTACCACACTATTCACTTGATACTGAATGATTCTGCAAAACTCAACATTATATTTAATGGCAACTTATTTAAAGGATCGATAACAATATTGTTTTCTTATAATATTCACGTGGCAAATGTGCTGTCATTAAGTTAAACCTCCTAAAGCTACATGGTTATGGTTAGAGAAAGATCATCTTCATTGTTAAATATGTCCAAAAGTAATGGTGAGTATCAGACGTGATATGAATCATTGGTCTTCAGCATCAAGATCAGGTTACCTCCATACCCTTAGCTTTTGGCACCACACTTAACTGCACACTTCTTCCTTCATTCACACTTAACAATGGCATTGGATGTAACTTGTGTTCTGCGTTTAATTGGAAATAAATATTTAAGGAGTTGATGTTGACTCTGAAATATTAGAAAAAGCAGAGGTTGTAGTCAGTAAAATTATCTGAAGTGAAAGTAACTTCACAAGTTCAAAAAACAGTCTTTAAAAGTAAGCTACTTCCCAACCTTGAGCCCACATTGTACTTTCATATTTAAAAATGACCAGAGAATTACAAATATGTTATCGTGACATGTATTTAGTTATTTAACAGATTAAAATATGTAAACAATAAATTCATAAAGTTTGACTTTTAAGCCTCCAATAACTTACGTGCAGAAACGCTGGTGGATATAATGTTCAGGGAGGAAGAAGGGCTTGTAAGCGCATTGGTGAATTCTGAAGTAATATTGCTTGCTGAAGGAACTGAGTTTTTATCTTTGAACACAAGGGTCGAGTCGACAACCACTGATCCCTTCCTACAGTGACAAAGAGAGAAAGCATTTTAAAAGTAGGTAAAACGCAAATGTCTGGCAAAACTTAGTCAGTGATTGAAATTCAGTCTTACGTTAGTGCGTTAACGATGGAGCGAAGGAAAGATGGTCCATACACATTTGCACCCACTCTGTTTAGCTGAAAGACAACATGACAAAAACAATACATAAATACAACATATGTCTGCAAGCACCAATGAACAGCTTACTACAAATGCAAGTTCCCTGATTGCCCTGCAAGACAGGGATGTGGCTATGGTTTGAAGACAATGGCGATTGAGCCACAATGGGATCTGGGCTCACTTTAGGGGACGTAACTAACTTGCAGCCAGTGAGAACAGAAAAAGAAATACCTTCCAATATAATGCAATAATCACTGTGTGCATTATGGAAATGTATATATTAAATTCTTAAAACATGGCTGCTATATACTGTATTCAAATACGCTGTAACATTGGCTTTTGTTGTTTCCGTAGGAAAGTTATGGGGACAGACTAAATGATTAATGTACATCAATGCAAAAGTATAACATGAGTGTTCCTATATTCTGTGTGCACGCTGATAAGAGCTTTTTCCCAAAATAAAATATTTGCTGATTATTTGCACTTAAATTTAGAAGATGCTTCTCTGTCTAATGATGCCCATGGAATATCATTGTTAGAAAATAAAATCAAAATTTATTTGCAGTACACTGTTACAGTGCAAAGACATCTTACCTCTTTGACCACCATTGCGACTAAAATCTGATACGCCTCTGAGGATGAGTTGGAGAGATCTGATGTGAATGTTTGGTTGAGACTAAACTTAAGGTCGACAGTTCCTTCACTGGACGTAGGAGGATCTGTTGATGCAGTGGTGGTGGTTTCTGTGGTTGTAGCAGTTGCTGTAGTTCTAGTTGTTGCAGCAGTGGAAGCAGCAGAAGAAGAAGAGGCTGTACAAATACCAATGGGTTATCAATTATTATGGCACTGTAACATGCATGTAATTTAAACAGATTGATGAACAGATTAATTCAATTAGATTTTTAAATTTCCAATTACTTACTTGCATTAACAGTGCCTGATATAATGTTCAGGGAGGTAGAGCTGCTCGTAAATACACTGCGGAGTTCTGTAGTTGCATTGCTTATTGAAGGAACTGAGCTGTCATCATTGAACACAAGCGTCGTGTCGACAACCACTGATCCACTCCTTTAATGAAAAAGAGAAAAAGCAACACTTTTAAAAAGCAAGTGACTGGCAAATGTGCAGAAAAATATAAGCAAGTGATTGAAATTGAATCTTACGTGAATGAGTTAACGATTGAGCGTCTGTAAGATGATCCATACACATCTGTACAGGCTTTGTTTACCTGAAAGACAACATTACTGTATTTTGCAATGTAATGGTTTAGAAAAAAATTTACAAATTTTGCTCTGTTTAATTTGGAGGCTGATACATCTTACATGCTATATTCTGCCTACATAATATGTTTACAAAATTAAAGAACATCTACCAGACTCTACTTCCAAAAATATTGGGTAAAATAAGGTATACAATGGGGTATTGCCGCTGTAACATTGGGAGCAGCAGTTGGAGCAGCAGTTTGGGCAGCTGTAGCATTAGGAGCTGCAGTTGGAGCCGCTGTAACATTGGAAGCAGCTGTTGGAGCAGCAGTTGGGGCATCTGTAGCATTAGGAGCTGCAGAATAAATAAATATGACATTAGAGCAAGACAGGTTGAGAATGACACAGACTGACCGGAAATGACATTGTCATGAAACGTAAAGCAAAACAAGTTTATTCATATAAGAACCAATACCAATGTCAAAATCTATCAAAAGTTCTATATGTCACAGCAATAGATTAATTGTTGAAGCTAAGGGTCATGTTGACTGGTGGTGAGGACATATCTACCAGCAAAATCAAAAGTGAAAAGAATATGTTGCTATACCTGAAAATAAAGTTGTGAGAACTGGTTGTGGTGAGGTTGTATTTAATGATGGTATCATTGTATCTCCTCGTGGAGAGGTAACATTTACTGTTGGTGGTGCTGTGTTGTCATGTATTGAGGTTGCATCCATCGGTGTTGATGTTGAATTGACTGAACGCGAGGTCATATAGCCAAGTGGTGAGGTTGTGTTTCCTTGTGGTGAGGTAGTATGGATTGTTTGTGAGGTCATGTTTACTGGTGGTGAGGTCATGTAGACTGGGAATGAGGTGATGTTGACAGGTAAAGAGGTCATGTGGGCTATGGGTGAGGTTGCATTGACTGGTCTTGAGGTTATGGGGACTGATGGGGAGGTTACATTGACTGATGGTGAGGTAATATGAAAAGTTTGTGAGGTCATGGTGACTGGTGACGAGGTCATGTAGACTGGGGATGAGGTCATGTTGACAGGTGAAGAGGTCATGGGGGCTAATGGTGAGGTTGCATTGATTAGTGATGGTGAGGTCATGTGGACTGACTTTGATTGGATAAAACAAAATAAGTTGGTACTAAATATCTCAAAAAACAAATCCATTATTCTGGGATCTAGTCATAAGCTGTCATCTATGCCCACACTAAATCTCTACTTGGACGGTGAACCTATATAGCATGTGGATAAGGTCACATTACTGGGACTAACTATAGTCAATCAATTGTCATGGGTAGAGCACATTGACACAATTGTCAGGAAAATGGGAAATGGCATCTCCATGGCAAGAAAATGTCTTCCGTATGTTCCAGCACACATTCTGGGACAAGTAGTTAAATCTTTAAGTTTAAGCGACCTGGACTATTGCTCTCCTGTAAGGTCTTCTGCACCGAAAAGTGTACTGCGGAAACTACAAATTGCCCAAAACAGAGCTGCAAGACTAGTCTTACACTGCCCCATGAGAAGGAACACAGACAGCACGCATCATAAACTGTCATGTTTACCAGTAGAGAAAAGACTCACCTTAAGCACAGCGACATTCTTTAGTAAAAGCATTTATTCTACTAACCCCGAGTTTTTATACAGTCAAATTACCAAATGCAGGGTCGTTCACAGTCATTTCACTAGAACAGCAGGTGATGGCCAAATCCTGTTACCTCACCCAAAATCGAATGCCTTAAAAAAGACGGTCATTTATTGTGTCATCAATCATTGGAATAGCTGCCCTCTTTACATCCGTCAATCCTCTAACAAATCCTCATTTAAATACCATCTAAGAATACATTACTTAAGCAGCTGATCGATAGTCCAGTGTTGGTCATGTATGGTTTTTCTTTTGTTCCTTTTCCCTGATGATGGGCTTTGAGGCTAAATGGTTGTGGAAAATGTGTATGAATGTGAAATTTATATATGTTTGGAAAATGTTTATGTTATTAGTGTAACACAAATATGATGTTGTATATAGTATGTATGTGATAAATGTAATATACTTAATTTTCGGACCCCAGGAAAACTATCTGGTGCCATTGGTATCAGCTAATGGGGATCCTTTTTAAATAAATAAATAAATACATTGTTTTTAGTATATTCTCCAGCACATATTGTTTGCCCGTTTCTTATTGCTGTCTTGAAAGAAAGTACAGTAGTATCATGTTACCTGCTGTCACATTAGAGGTGGTAGCTGACGCGGAAGTTGTTCCCATTAGTCCTGTAGAGAAAAATGTCACAAAGATCAAACCTAAATTCAGCCCAATTCAAAATTATGTTATTTTAAAGTGTTATAAATTAGTCTCCCTTAAACTAGCCCACTTTATTCTCTCTCCCTCTCTCTCTCTCTCTGTCGTGCACGCATGGACACAAACACACACACACACGCACATAAATACCTGCTAATAGGAGAAGGAATATAAGAGGATCCATCCTGACTTTTTCTGGTTCCTGTGAAATACAAAGGACATTAAAAATACATTTTGAATACATTTCAGTATGAAGAACAAATGTCCACACTGATGTCATTCTCATATACACTCTGTTTCCAGTTTATTGGGTACACCTAGATTAAAACTAATGCAGTCTAATAAAAGAGCTCCGCAATAAAACCTACCTTCATGAAGGTTACAATGTTCAGTTAGTTTTAGTAGAAACTGTTTGAGAGATGTGTTGATTCGACTGAATGGCCAGTTGGAGGTTATAGCTTTTCAGTGCTGTTATATTGCATTGTAGTATTAAAACTTCAGTAGGCAGAAAGTTTTTGGCATCATTGGGCAAAAATTCCATAATTACCTTTCAACATATTGTAATTCAAGTGCTCTGAGAGAAAACTAGACTTCTGCACCTCCTCATGGCTCTGTTTTCAGGCTTTAAAAAATCTAGCCCGTGAAGGGAGACTGTGGCCAATCACAGGTCATTTCAGAGTTCCCATTGAGCGTTCCTATTGGCTGTGCTCCGGCTGGTGGGCGGTGCTTGGTATTTCCTTGACTGATCTCAACATGGCTGCCGGCGGGTCAAAAAAGTTCTCATTTTACAGCTAAACAGTAAACTACAACATGTTTCTGAAAACATTTGAGGTGAGAAATAGGCATTACAGTAACAGGAGGACACAGAGGCACAGGATTTTTTTCAGATTACCTGTCTCATGTACTACTGTCAGGATATAGTGACCGTTTTTATAAAAATAGGTTTTTAAACATATTTGCTCTATTTCTACCCACTGCTGCTTTAAGAGGTATTTGTAATATTTTGTCGACCCCATTTATATCAATGAGGATGGTGAATATGAGAAACACCTCTCACTATATCATAATACAATTCAGCAACACCACAAAGTACAGCCTCCAAAATGCCTATAAAGTTGAATCAACACCTCTATAAAACTGTTTCTACAAAAAAATAACTTTATAACCCTTTTGAATGTAAGATTTATTACAGAGCTGTTGTATTAGGCTGCATTAGTATTAACAAGGTGTACCTAATTAACTGGTAACTAAGCCTATGATATAGCAACTCAAATGTTATAACAGAACAAGAGTGCTTTTGATGTAATGGCTCTGGTTTTCTATCATCTTCCTCTGTGTGCTAATGACTCACTGATAAACTCATCCTTGTGATTTAGCGGATGCTTAAAAGACATATAACACATTTTGAGAATGTCTCACACTCATGGCAACAATCTGGAGAGACAAGTTTGTGTAACTTTACCATATCTCACTTTGTCAGATAGCATCACACCTCGGGGCTGTTCAAGATTCCAACAACAGGCGTATCCCGCCCTCACAAGACTACTGAAGAATTTCGCAAAGGATTTTCTTTTAGATTCTTTTAAATAAACCCAGAATTTATGCACAGCATAAAATCATAATGTGATCCATTCAGATTTCTCAAAGGAAATAATTAAGGTTACTGCTGACCAGTTTATGTGGCATATTGTTTCTTTGTGGAGTCAATTCTAATTTCTGCCATATTAATTTAGAAGTTGTGGGGAAAGGATCAAATCACACTATAAATAATATTCTGATAATTCTTTGACAAGAACATGATTCTGATAAGCTAAACTCTGTTAAAAAGAGCAGTTATGGTTGCTTTCAAAGGCACTTTGAAAACAGCTAACTTTGTCAACAGCTAAACAGATATTCACTACTTTTCATATAGGCCGGAATCAGAAAGAGTCAGTCAAACACCTGATTTGTGGTACCACGCTGATGTTCAGCTTAGTAGAGAATGACAAAACAAATAAAGAGACAAGCAAGATAGCAGTCAAGATAATTATGAAGAGAAGTGATTTTGTCTCAATTGGATTGTGATCTGGACTCTGACTCTGCCACCTCCGGGCTTTAACATTTTATTATCACCTGATAATGATACAGTTATGGTTAGTATGGCTATTAAGATCAGACAGAAAAATAAATGAATCTGTTCAACTCCCTAAATATCCTGATCTGTATAAGCCATGAGTGTACCAACCTTTCAGTTTGAGTTTCATGAGTGTCAGTGATAAACTGAATATTTATATTCAAAGTAATTATCAGAATACATTTCAATACTTGTATATACAGTATTTTTGTATTTTCATGTCATAAACATTGATATATATTTGTCAAATAAAGCAATTGTCTTTACAAGGGTTAAATTCACTGAAATTCCTATTAGACAATCAGAGCTGCTACAGCACAAGAACTCTTACTGAGAGCAGCCACACCCTGACAAGCCAATTACAATCCGTCAGTGTTGAGTATATAGGTTACTATACTGTATGTTTAACTGTTACAGCCTTCAGAATAATATGCATTATTTTTATCAATGATTTGTTCATGAGGATGTTTTTCTTTTTATTTAAGAAGTTGTGGTATATTGACACATTGGAAATCAAAAGTGTGTCTGAGCAAAAACCTGAAAAGTAAGAGTCACCAGAAATTCGTACCCTTTTAAACCACTGATATAACTTGCAGGACTTGTTCTGCTTTGTTATTTCCTGTAAAACAGGGATGGTAGCAGGACCCAAGGCACAATGTAAAAGATAGATTGTGGGGTGGGGTTGGTTGACGTAGAGTTGAGAGATGTAAATACCAATGCAGTTAGATTATAGAAAGCATCCTTGCTATTTCAAATATCCATAAGTGGTGTAACAATATAGTCTCTGCCACTGGTGCCATAACAAAACTGTTTCGTTAAGTTTTGCAAAGAGCAGAGCTGTGAATTTGATTTGTCTGTAATAACACAAACATTATTGTATGAAAACAATAACTTTTGATAAACCTAACCATCACTAATCTGCATCATTACCATAAAATTATCAGCACAGGCTATTAACTGTCTCATCCTAAAGCGAAAGCTCAAATGCTTCACTCCTATACACTCATCTAATGCATCTATTACTACATTCAAGCAATACCTGCCAGCTGATGTTTTAATTGTTTTCCTTATTTAAATTCAAAAGTCTGCATTGTTTAGACTGTCCACTCCTTAAACCCACAAATTACCTACCTCTTTCAATTAATAATCAATTAAAGGGGCTCCATGTAAGAATCAGAAATTGCTTGTAACAGTGACACCTGTGGCCGTTAAGTCAACGACAGTCAGCAGCCGGTTGCTTGCGCTTGTGCTCGTACTATGAAGATGCAAGCGAGCATCGGCAATAACAGTGAGACGACACACACTAGACTGAACGGGATTGACAGCTAAAACCACAATATCACTATATTTCACTTAAATTTACTTGGCAGTTGAGTACCTTGCCAGGTATTAATAGTTCTATCTTTGGACAGATTTTGGCACTGCGATAACATCACAACCGTACAAGATCCAGTCATGAAACTATACAGGTGTATAATTGAGATAAATAAAATGAAGGCCGAGTTCGAAGATAGGAGTGGTCTGAGTAAGGGCGCCTTCAGTAGGGGGGTAGGAAGTGGGTGAGGTCCGTTGGCCACACCATTCTACGCCCCTAGTCTGATTTGGTTTTGCAGCTGGTGTGATTCCATCGCAATAAGTTCTCTTGTGTTCTCTGTATCTCATACACAGCCTGTGGTCACCAGTGGCTTAGGCAGAAATCACAGTGTGGATGCAGTGGAAATCAGACCCAGCTCGTCCAGGATCAAACAGCTACTCAAAGGGACTATTTGTAACTTTCAGAAATGCTTGTTAACAGCGACACCTGTGGCTGTGAAATCAACGAAAGTCAGCGTCGGGCTCGCGCTGGCTCGCTCTAAATATACCTGAACGAGCATCGCTCAAAACAGTGAGGAGACACACGTCAGCTAAAACCACAATATCACTCTATATTTCGGCTGCTTGGCAGTAATGTTAGCTGACCAGACGAAGGTCTCTCCATGAACATGATTTAGATCTGATCCTAGTGTTGGCTTTTCCTGTCTCAGTGCAGGCTGAGGCAGCGGGGCTCTGCAGCGTGTCTCCCTGCTCTCTCCGCCCGAAGCCAGAGGTGAAGCGAGCTGAGCAAGAACGCGCGCGCTGTCTGAGTGAAGGCAAGCAGGCAGAGGAGGAGAGGCAGCGGATACACGCGAATGCGGATATGCGAGCGCGCATGTTTCCCGACCCAGTACATTTATACGCTTAAAAGTTACAAACAGTCCCTTTAATAGGTTCTGAAATGCAAATGTTAACCAAAATAGGCCATTATAACTATACTTAACTGAATCCACCACAGTTTAATCATACAAGCCTTATACATCATCATCATCATCAGAGGTAATGTTAACGGCACCAACAAGATGAACATTAACAGCATCACATAGCCTGGCAGGACGGCCACATATTCACACACACACACTGCCGACAGACGCAACAGCATTATTAATCAAGCATATGGTACACCAGCACCAACAAGCCCAGTAACGTTCAGTCTTTACATAACTGGTACATAGCAAATCCAAAACACCACTGATTCTAAATGTTCAAATTTGCCATTTCGCTGACCTATTAATGTAAAATGTTTTCTTATGTAAAAAAAAGAGAGACAAAAAGAACAACTTGAAAAACAACAGGGTTATTTCAAAGGTAATAATTTAATACTTTATTGATTAACAAAGATACACATATTTATTATTCCCCTTCTCATAGAGGAAAAAACTGTATTCAATTCAAGTGTTAATCAATTACAATCAATAATCTTTCTACATTTTATGATCGTACCCAGACATTTTTAAATGTATTCAGTAATCCACTTACCACACTATTCACTTGATACTGAATGATTCTGCAAAACCCAACATTATGTTTAATGGCAACTTATTTGAATGATCAATGACAATATTGTTGTCTTATAATATTCACGTGGCAAATGTGCTGTCATTAAGGTAAACTTCCTAAAGCTACATGGTTATGGTTAGAGAAAGATCATCTTCATGGTTAAATATGTCCAAAAGTAATGGTGGGTATCAGACGTGATATGAATCATTGGTCTTCAGCATCAAGATCAGGTTACCTCCATACCCTTAGCTTTTGGCACCACACTTAACTGCACACTTCTTCCTTCATTCACACTTAACAATGGCATTGGATGTAACTTGTGTCCTGCGTTTAATTGGAAATAAATATTTTGTACATTATCCTCTGTGTATTTGCAATGTTTAATTGCTAACAATTCCCCATAAAAATAGCATATAAAGAAGCATTTACAAAACAAACATATTGAATGGCATCTGCTACAAAAATGCAAAGAAAAAGTATCAAATTTGTACACACAAAACTGTAAATAAAATATCTTTGGGATGAAAGCTGTACACACACACAGAGAGAGGTCTGGATGATCTTTAGGGCAATGCAGCCCTCTTCTGGTGTGTCATTCCTATTGCATGTACATTATGAGAACATGACATGTTGTTGTTAATAGCAACAACTGGATTATACATTCTGTATTAATAATATAGTTTATGCAAAAACTGCACTTATCAGGAGTCTAATTCATTCAATTCAGACCCTAATTCATACACACACAATTAGTCATAAAAGCATTTTAACAAACAACATGCACATACCATGTGCCAGAAAGTCTAAACTCTGTTGAGCTGCATTTTGTCATTAGTGTATTTTTTTATGTGGCCCAAGAATGATTATATGGTGCTCTTCTTAGTAGTTAGCAACTTTCTCCATTTCAAAGCATCTCTTCACTACTCTGATGACTGTATGAAGATGCCATAACCAAAGACAAAATGCCGATTCTTTCTTGAAAGTAATATAACTGTGCAAAATTCGCTACTTACTAGTACTCAAGTAACAAAGTGCAAAATGTGAAAGAGGACAAAGCTGCATTTTCACTCTTTTTCACTCTCGGCCAAATGATTTGGATCCCGTTTCCTGCTAAATTATTTGAGTGACCTAGCTATAAGAACAAGAGACACTTTGGATTATAGACTAAAGACACTAAACACTTAGATTTAGATTGGAAAAAAAATTAACATGAACCTCTAAATTGTCCACCCTGTCTCTATGATCTTGCTTGTTTTGATTTCTGTAGGCCTATAATGTGTTAAACTTGTTCCAGCCATGACAGCAACGCTGTTATTGTATTCAACTTATAGGTCAATGTGGTCCTGGAGACACCTGCGGTAGCGAGAAATACCAAAGAAACAGTTTTGAGGACTTTGCCAGGTACTTATATTTCTATCTGTGTACAGATTTTGTCACTGCGATAGCATCACAACCGTACAAGATCCAGCCATGAAACTATACAGGTGTATAATTGAGATAAATAAAATGAAGGCCGAGTTTGAAGATAGGAGTGGTCTGAGCAAGGGCGCCTTCAGTAGGGGGGTAGGAAGTGGGTGGGGTCCGTTGGCCACACCATTCTACGCCCCTGGTCTGATTTGGTTTTGCAGATGGTGTGATTCCATTGCAAGATGGTCTCTTGTGTTCCCTGTATCTTATTACAACTATACTTAACTGAATCCACCACAGTTTAATCATACAAGCCTTATACATCATCATCATCATCATCAGAGGTAATGTTACAGGCACCAACAAGATGAACATTAACAGCATCACATAGCCTGGCAGGACGGCCACATATTCACACACACACTGCCGACAGACGCAACAGCATTATTAATCAAGCATATGGTACACCAGCACCAACAAGCCCAGTAACGTTCAGTCTTTACATAACTGGTATATAGCAAATCCAAAACACCACTGATTCTAAATGTTCAAATTTGCCATTTCGCTGACCTATTAATGTAAAATGTTTTCTTTTTATCTATGTAAAAAAAGAGAGACAAAAAGAATAACTTGAAAAACAACAGGGTTATTTCAAAGGTAATATTTGAATACTTTATTGATTAACAAAGATACACATATTTATTATTCCCCTTCTCATAGAGGAAAAAACAGTATTCAATTCAAGTGTTAATCAATTACAATCAATAACCCTTTTACATTTTATGATAGTACCCAGACATTTTTAAATGTATTCAGTAATCCACTTACCACACTATTCACTTGATACTGAATGATTCTGCAAAACCCAACATTATATTTAATGGCAACTTATTTAAAGGATCGATAACAATATTGTTTTCTTATAATATTCACGTGGCAAATGTGCTGTCATTAAGGTAAACCTCCTAAAGCTACATGGTTATGGTTAGAGAAAGATCATCTTCATGGTTAAATATGTCCAAAAGCGGGCGGCTGGTTAGCGGCAGCGGGAGAGGGATAGAGTGGGTCTGCCGACGAATCAGCTTCCAGGATTTCCATTTTCTCTCGACAAATCATGTGGCGGCTTTCCATTTTCAATACTGACGTCATCCATTTTCACCGCGGATACAGCCAATCGGAGCTCTGGATTCCATTTTCAGGCAACGAATCGTGTGGCTGATCTCCGCCACGTCATCCATTTTTGAATAGCCAATCACAGCCGTCCCAGCGGACGCGATGCGGAGGAGGGACTTTTGAACTATTCACTGCCGTCGTCGCAGAAACGCCTATTCAGCTACAGACAGGTAAATGTCATTATTAACATTACGTAACATTGATATTGGATTCTCTTAGACAATACGGATTAAACGTGTTTTAGCTTTCTGGCGTTTTTTAATGTGGGCTGATTGATTCGCTGTGAAATCAATGAATGGGTTTGTAATGTTACTCTGTCTAAGCTAACCTGGCTTTAATTATCTTAAACCTGGTGAATTAGTTACCAATCACTTTATAATCTGTTCAGAGCTCTAATCATTATGCTGAGGCTACGTTACAGTTACAGTTGCAGTTACAGTTACATAGAGGTAACGTTACTCCTACTGTATGAGCTCCTCAGCGTTGTTAAACTAACACAGTCCCTTCTTTTAGCTCAGACAGGTAAGATAACTGTGGTGTTATATTAATGATTATATGATCATAAACGTTATGTTAATACTAAAGCTATATATACATATACAGTATGACTGCTGCTGTATTAGCTTCTTAACGTTGTGAAACAAAGTTTACTATCACAGTCACTGTTTTTAGCTCAGACAGGTAACTGTCAGATAACTGCTGTGTTATATTAATGTTCATGATTCATGATTATATGATCATAAACGTTATACTAAATGTTCATACTAAAGTTATATAAACATGACTGTAGTTTGCAAGGTTTTTCAAGGTAAAAGAAACATAATTATCATATGTGTGAAATTGTTTCTACATATAAGTTTTATTTCAATGTCTGTTTAGACTTCTCCAGGCTGTCAGTCATCCTGTATCCTCTGCCCCAGAAGCTCAGCCTGCAGTCCAGTCTGAATCCTCACCTGGTGTCTCAGGTGGCAGAAATACAGTTGGTAAGTAATGTTTACATAAACCTCACAATAAAGCAATAGTAACAGTTGGGTCGAATCTATTGAACATACAACAGACAGCATACGGACATTAAGACATTATATGTTACATGTAGTGTAATTTCACAGCAGTTTATCCTGTTTATTTGCTTACTGATGACAAATTGTATGTTTAGGGGACGGGCATGGTATGCCAGGTATGGATCGGGTTGACAGCCTTGCAGAGCACCCGGTAGAACTGAGGACACAGAGCTCCATGACTCTCAGCAACCAGCAGGTTAGTAATATCTGTAATTTGGAATACCATGCTTAGTCCAAAAAGAATAAGACAATGTTGTTGTTTTCATTTAATTAATTACTCACATAAGCCTGTTGTGTGAATAAATATTCAGTCTCTGTTGTTCTTTTCATGTTTCTTTATAAGGGAAGCACAATTGTGGCCCTGTAGCAAAACCTGCTGGACGTTGACAGAGGGCCCAGCAATCTACAGTGGGCTGGTCACTGCCGGAGGCCCCGCTGGAGTCTGAGCTGAAGGAGTTTCTGGTGAATCTGTGTGCTGTAAATCATTCTGTCTGATGTTGCAGGGAATCAGACCCAATGACAAACATTAAGAATAGTATTATCTTCTTCAAATGATTTGTTCTTGTTGTTTCACGTGTTCCAGGACCAAAGACAATAAAGTTAAAGCTTTAATATCATTACTGTCTCAATTCATGTGTATTCCTATGGTTATTTTTTTAATTAATTACACACAGCAAGTCCATCCCAATTAAAACATATTGCTCAACTATTCTCCAGTACATTATAATTTATTCTACTAACATTTTGACCTATCTTGCCTAACAGTTCATTAATCAGTCATAAGGAGGATGTATGCAATAATAATAATGCAAAACATCATCATGGATGATGATGTTTTGTATATTTGTTATCTGTAGTAATCCACCAGTTATATGACTGTATAAGGAAACCTGAACGATTTTCAATATTAATGTATTAGTTGCAGTGCACAAGTCTTGCATTAAAATTATATCTTGAGTCAATTCAAGTTTACACGAGCAACACAAACTATTTTTTACTGCATATTATAAACTTCGACCCTGCCGGAGACGAGATTCGAACTGGCTCTCAAGTGGACATGTATTGTTCCCCCCGAAAAGCACAAAAAATTATGTTTTTATTCTTTAACAAAAATACTATGGTGTATAAAGACTTCAAAACACCATGTGGGTGAAAATAAGAGCTACAGAATTGTGTTTTCTTCTCTCTTTCTCTCTCTTTCTCTCTTTTTCTTTCTTTTCCTCCTCTTTTCCTCTCCCCCCTTTCTCCCCCTTTTTCCACCTTCTTCCCCCGCCTATCCAGACTATTGTTCCCCAGCTTTAGCGGAGTCGGTAGAGCGGGCGCCCATGTATTGCCAAGGCTGTGTCCTAGCAGCGGTAGACCCGGGTTCGAATCCGGCTTGTGGTCCTTTCCGCATGTCATTCCTCTCTCTCCCCCTTTCCAACACTCTATCCACTGTCCTATCAATAAAATGCTTGAAAAATCTCTCCAAAAAAAAAATAAATAAATAAAAAAAATAAATAAATAAATATGTCCAAAAGTAATGGTGGGTATCAGACGTGATATGAATCATTGGTCTTCAGCATCAAGATCAGGTTACCTCCATACCCTTAGCTTTTGGCACCACACTTAACTGCACACTTCTTCCTTCATTCACACTTAACAATGGCATTGGATGTAACTCGTGTCCTGCGTTTAATTGGAAATAAATATTTTGTACATTATCCTCTGTGTATTTGCAATGTTTAATTGCTAACAATTCCCCATAAAAATAGCATATAAAGAAGCATTTACAAAACAAACATATTGAATGGCATCTGCTACAAAAATGCAAAGAAAAGGTATCAAATTTGGTGTTTTTGATTACTTACAATCTTAATGATTAGTTTTTTCAATAAAATGAAATTGGAACAAAAGTGATTGTAACATCAAATGTGGAAAATACTGAACAACAGTCTCAATCTTTGACACACAGTGCACGTCTTTTTACCACATGACATTATATTGGTAAATTTCATTATTCACAATTGTTATATCTTCTTTTTTTTGGTTCGTATGTACATAGTTTTTTTCCCCCACACTTGATAGCATAGAAGAAGCTATTGACAAAGTCAGTGCATCTGCCTTGGTTGTCGGTTATAAGTCTATCAAAATCTGTGCCAAAGCCAGCAGTGTTAGTGAAAAGACTGCCAGTGAGCCCATTGTGGGCCGTGGAGGACTGCTTGATGTTGATGTTGACTCTGAAATATTAGAAAAAGCAGAGGTTGTAGTCAGTAAAATTATCTGAAGTGAAAGTAACTTCACAAGTTCAAAAAACAGTCTTTAAAAGTAAGCTACATCCCAACCTTGAGCCCACATTGTACTTTCATATTTAAAAATGACCAGAGAATTACAAATATGTTATCGTGACATGTATTTAGTTATTTAACAGATTAAAATATGTAAACAATAAATTCATAAAGTTTGACTTTTAAGCCTCCAATAACTTACGTGCAGAAACGCTGGTGGATATAACGTTCAGGGAGGAAGAAGGGCTTGTAAGCGCATTGGTGAATTCTGAAGTAATATTGCTTGCTGAAGGAACTGAGTTTTTATCTTTGAACACAAGGGTCGAGTCGACAACCACTGATCCCTTCCTACAGTGACAAAGAGAGAAAGCATTTTAAAAGTAGGTAAAACGCAAATGTCTGGCAAAACGTAGTCAGTGATTGAAATTCAGTCTTACGTTAGTGCGTTAACGATGGAGCGAAGGAACGATGGTCCATACACATTTGCACCCACTCTGTTTAGCTGAAAGACAACATGACAAAAACAATACATAAATACAACATATGTCTGCAAGCACCAATGAACAGCTTACTACAAATGCAAGTTCCCTGATTGCCCTGCAAGACAGGGATGTGGCTATGGTTTGAAGACAATGGCGATTGAGCCACAATGGGATCTGGGCTCACTTCAGGGGACGTAACTAACTTGCAGCCAGTGAGAACAGAAAAATAAATACCTTCCAATATAATGCAATAATCACTGTGTGCATTATGGAAATGTATATATTAAATTCTTAAAACATGGCTGCTGTATACTGTATTCAAATACGCTGTAACATTGGCTTTTGTTGTTTCCGTAGGAAAGTTATGGGGACAGACTAAATGATTAATGTACATCAATGCAAAAGTATAACATGAGTGTTCCTATATTCTGTGTGCACGCTGATAAGAGCTTTTTCCCAAAATAAAATATTTGCTGATTATTTGCAGTTAAATTTAGAAGATGCTTCTCTGTCTAATGATGCCCATGGAATATTATTGTTAGAAAATAAAATCACAATTTATTTGCAGTACACTGTTACAGTGCAAAGACATCTTACCTCTTTGACCACCTTTGCGACTAAAATCTGATACGCCTCTGAGGATAAGTTGGAGAGATCTGATGTGAATGTTTGGTTGAGACTAAACTTAAGGTCGACAGTTCCTTCACTGGACGTAGGAGGATCTGTTGATGCAGTGGTGGTGATTTCTGTGGTTGTAGCAGTTGCTGTAGTTGTAGTAGTTGCAGCGGTGGAAGCAGCAGAAGAAGAAGAAGCTGTACAAATACCAATGGGTTATCAATTAATATGACTTTGTCACATGCATTTAATTTAAACAGATTGCTAAACAGATTCATTCTATTAGATGTTTAAATCTCCGATTACTTACTCGCTTTAACAGTGCCTGATATAATGTCTAGGGAGGTAGACCTGCTCGTAAATGCACTGTTGAGTTCTGTAGTTGCAGTGCTTGCTGAAGGAATTGAGCTGTCATCTTTGAACACAAGCGTCGTGTCGACAGCTACTGATCCACTCCTTTAATGAAAAAGAGAAAAAGCAACAATTTTTAAAAGTGACTGGCAAATGTGCAGAAAAATATAAGCAAGTGATTGACATTGAATCTTACGTGAATGAGTTAACGATGGAGCGTCTGTAAGATGATCCATACAGATCTGTACAGACTCTGTTTATCTGAAAGACAACATTACTGTCATTTGCAATGTAATGGCTTACAACAAATTCACAAGTTTGGCTGTGTTTTGTTTGGAAGATGCTATATCTTATATGTTATCTCCTGCATATACAGTATGTTTCCAAGATTAAAGAAGATCTACCCGACTCTACTACCAAAAATATTGGGCAAATTAAGGAATACAACGCGGAGTTTAAGCACAAAGATTATCTTTTGCTGCTTCACAGTGGGAATTATGTGGACAAATACGATGACCAAATTTCCATATACATCAACGCAAGAATATTAGCAAGATGAGTAGGCTATATTTAGTGTGCATAAGGATCAGATTTATTTCCATAAAGTAAAGTAAAAGATACTTCTTTGTCCTCTGATCCTCATAGAATTTCACTTTTTCAATTTCAAATTTCC
The DNA here is from genome assembly GCF_043250625.1 of Sebastes fasciatus. NCBI lineage: Eukaryota > Metazoa > Chordata > Actinopteri > Perciformes > Sebastidae > Sebastes > Sebastes fasciatus. The sequence continues at coordinate 28,638,673 of NC_133797.1, forward strand.
TTTTCTTGGAGTAAAAAGCATATTTTTATATCATCTTACCTCTTTGACCACTTCTGCAGACAAAGTCTGGTACGCCGTCGAGGATGAGTTTGAGAGATCTGATGTAAATGTTTGATTGAGACTAAACTCAAGCCCAAGGGTTCCCTCACTGGATGTAGGAGGATCTGTTGATGCAGTGGTGGTTGAAGTAGCTGGTGCAGCAGTGGTAGTGGCTGTTGCATTGGGAGAAGCAGTTGGAGCAGCAGTTGGGGCAGCTGTAGCATTAGGAGCTGCAGTTGGAGCTGCTGTAACATTGGAAGCAGCAGTTTGGGCAGCAGTTGGGGCAGCTGTAGCATTAGGAGCTGCAGTTGGAGCTGCTGTAACATTGGAAGCAGCAGTTTGGGCAGCAGTTGGGGCATCTGTAGCATTAGGAGCTGCAGTTGGAGCCGCTGTAACATTGGGAGCCATTGTCGGGGCAGCAGTTGGGGCAGCTGTAGCATTAGGAGCTGCAGTTAGAGCTGCTGTAACATTGGAAGCAGCAGTTGGAGCAGCAGTTGGGGCATCTGTAGCATTAGGAGCTGCAGTTGGAGCCGCTGTAACATTGGGAGCCATTGTCGGGCCAGCAGTTGGGGCATCTGTAGCATTAGAGGCTGCAGTTGGAGCTGCTGTAACATTGGGAGCCATTGTCGGGGCAGCAGTTGGGGCAGCTGTCGCATTAGAGGCTGCAGTTGGAGCCGCTGTAACATTGGGAGCCATTGTCGGGGCAGCAGTTGGGGCATCTGTAGCATTAGGAGCTGCAGTTGGAGCTGCTGTAACATTGGAAGCAGCAGTTGGAGCAGCAGTTGGGGCATCTGTAGCATTAGGAGCTGCAGTTGGAGCCGCTGTAACATTGGGAGCCATTGTCGGGCCAGCAGTTGGGGCATCTGTAGCATTAGGAGCTGCAGTTGGAGCTGCTGTAACATTGGAAGCAGCAGTTGGAGCAGCAGTTGGGGCATCTGTAGCATTAGGAGCTGCAGTTGGAGCCGCTGTAACATTGGGAGCCATTGTCGGGGCAGCAGTTGGGGCAGCTGTAGCATTAGGAGCTGCAGTTGGAGCCGCTGTAACATTGGGAGCCATTGTCGGGGCAGCAGTTTGAGCAGCTGTAGCATTAGGAGCTGCAGTTGGAGCTGCTGTAACATTGGAAGCAGCAGTTGGAGCAGCAGTTGGGGCATCTGTAGCATTAGGAGCTGCAGTTGGAGCCGCTGTAACATTGGGAGCCATTGTCGGGCCAGCAGTTGGGGCATCTGTAGCATTAGGAGCTGCAGTTGGAGCTGCTGTAACATTGGAAGCAGCAGTTGGAGCAGCAGTTGGGGCATCTGTAGCATTAGGAGCTGCAGTTGGAGCCGCTGTAACATTGGGAGCCATTGTCGGGGCAGCAGCTGGGGCAGCTGTAGCATTAGGAGCTGCAGTTGGAGCCGCTGTAACATTGGGAGCCATTGTCGGGGCAGAAGTTGGGGCAGCTGTAGCATTAGGAGCTGCAGTTGGAGCCGCTGTAACATTGGGAGCCATTGTCGGGGCAGAAGTTGGGGCAGCTGTAGCATTAGAGGCTGCAGTTGGAGCCACTGTAACATTGGAAGCAGCAGTTTGGGCAGCAGTAGCATTAGGAGCTGCTGTTGGAGCCGCTGTAACATTGGAAGCAACAGTTGGAGCAGCAGTTGGAGCATCTGTAGCATTAGGAGCTGCAGTATGAGCTGCTGTAACATTGGAAGCAGCAGTTTGGGCAGCAGTTGGGGCATCTGTAGCATTAGGAGCTGCAGTTGGAGCTGCTGTAACATTGGGAGCCATTGTCGGGGCAGCAGTTGGGGCAGCTGTAGCATTAGGAGCTGCAGTTGGAGCCGCTGTAACATTGGGAGCCATTGTCGGGGCAGCAGTTTGAGCAGCTGTAGCATTAGGAGCTGCAGTTGGAGCTGCTGTAACATTGGAAGCAGCAGTTGGAGCAGCAGTTGGGGCATCTGTAGCATTAGGAGCTGCAGTTGGAGCTGCTGTAACATTGGAAGCAGCAGTTGGAGCAGCAGTTGGGGCAGCTGTAGCATTAGGAGCTGCAGTTGGAGCCGCAGTTGGGGCAGCTGTAGCATTAGGAGCTGCAGTTGGAGCCGCTGTAACATTGGGAGCCATTGTCGGGGCAGCAGTTTGAGCAGCTGTAGCATTAGGAGCTGCAGTTGGAGCTGCTGTAACATTGGAAGCAGCAGTTGGAGCAGCAGTTGGGGCAGCTGTAGCATTAGGAGCTGCAGTTGGAGCCGCAGTTGGGGCAGCTGTAGCATTAGGAGCTGCAGTTGGAGCCGCTGTAACATTGGGAGCCATTGTCGGGGCAGCAGTTTGAGCAGCTGTAGCATTAGGAGCTGCAGTTGGAGCTGCTGTAACATTGGAAGCAGCAGTTGGAGCAGCAGTTGGGGCATCTGTAGCATTAGGAGCTGCAGTTGGAGCTGCTGTAACATTGGGAGCCATTGTCGGGCCAGCAGTTGGGGCAGCTGTCGCATTAGAGGCTGCAGTTGGAGCCGCTGTAACATTGGGAGCCATTGTCGGGCCAGCAGTTGGGGCAGCTGTCGCATTAGAGGCTGCAGTTGGAGCCACTGTAACATTGGGAGCCGTTGTCGGGGCAGCAGTTGGGGCAGCAGTAGCATTAGGAGCTGCAGTTGGAGCCGCTGTAACATTGGGAGCCATTGACGGGGCAGCAGTTGGGGCCGCTGTAGCATTAGGAGCTGCAGTTGGAGCAGCTGTAACATTGGGAGCTATTGTTGGGGCAGCAGTTGGGTCAGTTGTAGCATTAGGAGCAGCAGTTGGAGCAGCAGTTGGGGCATCTGTAGCATTAGGAGCTGCAGTTGGAGCCGCTGTAACATTAGGAGCAGCTGTCGGGGAAGCAGTAGGGGCATCTGTAGCATTAGGAGATGCAGTTGGAGCCGCTGTAACATTGGAAGCAGCAGTTTGGGCAGCAGTTTGGGCAGCTGTAGCATTAGGAGCTGCAGTTGGAGCCGCTGTGACATTGGGAGCAGCTGTCGGGGAAGCAGTAGGGACAGCTGTAGCATTAGGAGCAGCAGAATTAATAAATATGATATTAGAGAAAGACAGGTCGAGAATGGCACAGACCGCCCTGAAATGACATTGTCATGAAACGTAAAGCAAAACAAGTTAATTCATATAAGAACCAATAACAATGCCAAAATCTATCAAAAGTTGTATATGTCACAGCAATAGATTATTTGTTGATGCTAAGGTTCATGTTGACTGGTGGTGAGGACATATCTACCAGCAAAATCAAAAGTGAAAAGAATATGTTGCTATACCTGAAAATAAAGTTGTGAGAACTGGTTGTGGTGAGGTTGTATTTAATTGGGGTATCATTGTATCTCCTCGTGGAGAGGTAACATTTACTGTTGGTGGTGCTGTGTTGTCATGTATTGAGGTTGCATCCATTGGTGTCATGGTGACTGGTGACGAGGTCATGTAGACTGGGGATGAGGTCATGTTGACAGGTGAAGAGGTCATGGGGGCTAATGGTGAGGTTGCATTGATTAGTGGTGGTGAGGTCATGTGGACTGACTTTGATTGGATAAAACAAAATAAGTTGATACTAAATATCTCCAAAACCAAATCCATTATTCTGGGATTTAGTCATAAACTGTCATCTATGCCCACACTGAATCTCTACTTGGACAGTGAACCTATACAGCAGGTGGATAAGGTCACATTACTGGGACTAACTATAGACAATCAACATGACAATTGTCATGGGTAGAGCACATTGACACAATTGTCAGGAAAATGGGAAATGGCATCTCCATGGCAAGAAAATTTCTTCCGTATGTTCCAGCACACATTCTGGGACAAGTAGTTAAATCTTTAAATTTAAGCCACCTGGACTATTGCTCTCCTGTAAGGTCTTCTGCACCGAAAAGTGTACTGCGGAAACTACAAATTGCCCAAAACAGAGCTGCAAGACTAGTCTTACACTGCCCCATGAGAAGGAACACAGACAGCATGCACCATAAACTGTCATGTTTACCAGTAGAGAAAAGACTCACCTTAAGCACAGCGACATTCTTTAGTAACAGCATTTATTCTACTAATCCCGAGTTTTTATACAGTCAAATTACCAAATGCAGGGTCGTTCACAGTCATTTCACTAGAACAGCAGGTGGTGGCCAAATCCTGTTACCTCACCCAAAATCTAATGCCTTAAAAAAGAAGGTAATTTATCGTGCCATCAATCATAGGAATAGCTGCCCTCTTTACATCCGTCAACCCTCTAATGTATGGTTTTTCTTTTGTTCCTTTTCCCTGATGATGGGCTATGAGGCTAAATGGTTGTGGAAGATGTGTATGAATGTGAAATTAATATATGTTTGGAAAATTTGAATGTTATTAGTGTAACACAAATATGATGTTGTATATAGTATGTATGTGATAAATGTAATGTACTTGATTTCGGACCCCAGGAAGACTAGCTGGTGCCATTGGTATCAGCTAATGGTGATCCTTTTTAAATAAATAAATAAATAATTTTTTTTGTGTATATTCTCCAGCACATATTGTTTGCCCATTTCTTATTGCTGTCTTGAAAGAAAGTACAGTAGTATCATGTTACCTGCTGTCGAATTAGAGGTGGTAGCTGACGCTGAAGTTGTTCCCATTAGTCCTGTAGAGAAAAATGTCACAATGATCAAACCTAAATTCAGCCCAATTCAAAATTATGTATTTTAAAGTTTTATAAATTATTCTCCCTTAAACTAGCCCACTTTATTCTCTATCCTTCTCTCTCTCTGTCGTGCACACACGGACACAAACACACACACACACGCACATAAATACCTGCTAATAGGAGAAGGAATATAAGAGGATCCATCCTGACTTTTTCTGGTTCCTGTGAAATACGAAGGACATTAAAAATACATTTTGAATACATTTCAGTATGAAGAACAAATATCCACACTGATGTCATTCTCATATACACTCTGTTTCCAGTTTATTGGGTACACCTAGATTAAAACTAATGCAGTCTAATAAAAGAGCTCCGCAATAAAACCTACCTTCATGAAGGTTACAATGTTCAGTTAGTTTTAATAGAAACTGTTTGAGAGATGTGTTGATTCGACTGAATGGCCAGTTGGAGGTTATAGTTTTTCAGTGCTGTTATATTGCATTGTAGTATTAAAACTTCAGTAGGCAGAAAGTTTTTGGCATCATTGGGCAAAAATTCCATAATTACCTTTCAACATATTGTAATTCAAGTGCTCTGAGAGAAAACTAGACTTCTGCACCTCCTCATGGCTCTGTTTTCAGGCTTTAAAAAATCTAGCCCGTGAAGGGAGACTGTGGCCAATCACAGGTCATTTCAGAGATCCCATTGAGCGTTCCTATTGGCTGTGCTCCGGCTGGTGGGCGGTGCTTGGTATTTCCTTGACTGATCTCAACATGGCTGCCGGCGGGTCAAAAAAGTTCTCATTTTACAGCTAAACAGTAATCTACAACATGTTTCTGAAAACATTTGAGGTGAGAAATAGGCATTACAGTAACAGGAGGACACAGAGGCACAGGATTTGTTTCAGACTACCTGTCTCATGTACTACTGTCAGGATATAGTGACCGTTTCATAAAAATAACTTTTTTTAATCATATTTTCTAAAAAAATTCAGCAACACCACAAAGTACAGCCTCCAAAATGCCTATAAAGTTGAATCAACACCTCTATAAAACTGTTTCTTCAAAAAAAAAAGAACTTTATTACCGTTTTGAATGTAAGATTTATTGCAGAGCTGTTGTATTAGGCTGCATTAGTATTAACAAGGTGTACCTAATTAACTGGTAACTAAGCCTATGATATAGCAACTCAAATGTTATAACAGAACAAGAGTGCTTTTGATGTAATGGCTCTGGTTTTCTATCATCTTCCTCTGTGTGCTAATGACTCACTGATAAACTCATCCTTGTGATTTAGCGGATGCTTAAAAGACATATAACACATTTTGAGAATGTCTCACACTCATGGCAACAATCTGGAGAGACAAGTTTGTGTAACTTTACCATATCTCACTTTGTCAGATAGCATCACACCTCGGGGCTGTTCAAGATTCCAACAACAGGCGTATCCCGCCCTCACAAGACTACTGAAGAATTTCGCAAAGGATTTTCTTTTAGATTCTTTGAAATAAACCCAGAATTTATGCACAGCATAAAATCATAATGTGATCCATTCAGATTTCTCAAAGGAAATAATTAAGGTTACTGCTGACCAGTTTATGTGGCATATTGTTTCTTTGTGGAGTCAATTCTAATTTCTGCCATATTAATTTAGAAGTTGTGGGGAAAGGATCAAATCACACTATAAATAATATTCTGATAATTCTTTGACAAGAACATGATTCTGATAAGCTAAACTCTGTTAAAAAGAGCAGTTATGGTTGCTTTCAAAGGCACTTTGAAAACAGCTAACTTTGTCAACAGCTAAACAGATATTCACTACTTTTCATATAGGCCAGAATCAGAAAGAGTCAGTCAAACACCTGCTTTGTGGTACCACGCTGATGTTCAGCTTAGTAGAGAATGACAAAACAAATAAAGAGACAAGCAAGACAGCAGTCAAGATAATTATGAAGAGAAGTGATTTTGTCTCAATTGGATTGTGATCTGGACTCTGACTCTGCCACCTCTGGGCTTTAACATTTTATTATCATCTGATAATGATACAGTTATGGTTAGTATGGCTATTAAGATCAGACAGAAAAATAAATGAATCTGTTCAACTCCCTAAATATCCTGATCTGTATAAGCCATGAGTGTACCAACCTTTCAGTTTGAGTTTCATGAGTGTCTGTGATAAACTGAATATATATATTCAAAGTAATTATCAGAATACATTTCAATACTTGTATATATTTTTGTATTTTCATGTCATAAACATTGATATATATTTGTCAAATAAAGCAATTGTCTTTACAAGGGTTAAATTCACTGAAATTCCTATTAGACAATCAGAGCTGCTACATCACAACAACTTTCACTGAGAGCAGCCACACCCTGACAAGCCAATTACAATCCGTCAGTGTTGAGTATATAGGTTACTATACTGTATGTTTAACTGTTACAGCCTTCAGAATAATATGCATTATTTTTATCAATGATTTGCTCATCAGGATTTGGGGTTTTTTATTTAAGAAGTTGTGGTATATTGACACGTTGGAAATCAAAAGTGTGTCTGAGCAAAAACCTGAAAAGTAAGAGTCAATAAAAATGTGTGACTTAAAATCACTACAAATATTAAAGGAAAAGCATAGACCGAGAATTAGAATTAGAATTCCTTTGATAGCTTTCTGAGCCCAAATGGAAATCATTCATATAAAATCACACAATTCAATTCACAGTCACAAAAAAGTTGAAAACCAAGAAAACTACAAATTCAAATGTAGTAAACATTGAAAACAAAAACTGCTAAATATGTGGATTAATTAAAGTCCTTTTTTTTTTCTTTTAAAGTAAAATGGTTAACTGATTTCTTATGGTTGATATTTTAAATGTTCAGTTCAGTATACAGCCATGTCAATATAAAGATTTGGTTTCTTACCGTAGTGGAGTCCAACTGTGCAGCAATATTGTTATATTCACAGCAATTGTTCAATGAATGGTCCAAGCTGACACTAAGACGAGAAGACAGAAGTGAGGACAGTCAGTGAGTGAGGGCCTTTTGAGAGTGACCAGAAATTCGTACCCTTTTAAACCTCTGACATAACTTGCATAACTTGTTCTGCTTTGTTATTTCCTGTAAAAAAGGGATGGTAGTAGGACTCAAAGCACAATGTAAAAGTTAGAGGGTGAGGTGGGGTTGGTTGACGTAGAGTGGAGAGATGTAAATACCAATGCAGTTTCATTATAGAAAGCATCCTTGCTATTTCAAATATCCATAAGTGGTGTAACAATATAGTCTCGGCCACTGGTGCCATAACACAACTGTCTCATAAAGTTTTGCAAAGAGCAGAGCTGTGAAGTTGATTTGTCTGTAATAACACAAACATTATTGTATGAAAACAATAACTTTTGATAAACCTAACCATCACTAATCTGCATCATACCATAAAATGATCAGCACAGGCTATTAACTGTCTCATCCTTAAGCAAAAGCTCAAATGCTTCACTCCTATACACTCATCTAATGCATATATTACTACATTCAAGCAATACCTGCCAGCTGATGTTAAGCTTAATTTGTTTCCTTATTTAAATTCAAAAGTCAGCATTGTCCTGGTTTAGACTGTCCACTCAGTAAACCCACAATTGACTTACCTCTTTCAATTAATAATCAATTAAAGGGGCTCCATGTAAGAATCAGAAATTGCTTGTTAACAGTGACACCTTTGACCGTTAAGCCAACGACAGTCAGCATCCGGTTGCTTGCGCTTGTGCTCGTACTACGAAGATGCAAGCGAGCATCGGTGAAAACAGTGAGTCGACACACACTAGACTGAACGGGATTGACAGCTAAAACCACAATATCACTATATTTCACGTAAATTTACTTGGCTGTAATGTTACTTCCCTTTCCAATAGGAATTTTGCCAGCTTGGGGTCCGTTTTGATGCCCAAAACCAAACGAAGGTCCCTCCGTGAATCAAAGGCCCGGCTGATGTTGATCCTAGTTTTCCCCTGATGTCGGTCAAATTCCTTTTTTGCAAGACCGGTTTCACTAGATATAACTTTGTTTTTTTTGCTTCCGTGGAGTTTGTGTTGGAGTCTGAGTTGTGGTGGCGGCTAGTCGTTTGTTGTCGTCAGCGGACTCCATTTCTAACCGAACATTAGCTATGGTTGCACACTGTTAACCCTTAAGCGGAGCTGAAGAGAGTATATATATCCTTTATTTAACCAGGTAAAAAACTCCTTGAGATTAAAATCTCTTTTCCAGAGTAAAAGCACTCGAGAGCGCAGATGATGTCACATCTGTTGGATTTTCTCGAGAAAAGAACGTTCCGCATTCTTCACATTAAAAGCCGTCTACAGTTTGATAAAGGAAACAGAGAATGTCACGGAAGGTGTCATCTTTCAGGTTAGGTTACAACCTATTCACACATTGGCAATAAAAAACGATAAAAAAAATGTTTATGCAAAAACTTTCATACAGTCCTTTTAAGCCAGTGTGCTTTTTATTAACTGATTTACTCGCAGCTGTAGCAGGTAGTCTGCTGCTGAAAGCTTGAAAGTCTTTCATTTTGTAAAGGCAGCTGCAACAGAGTCAGCCTCATAATCAGGTATTAAAACATTTAATGTCACTCTTTTTTTTACATACTGTGCTTTTATGTATGGACTGTCGTAGTTCCAACATTAACATATTTTAAATCCTCAGTTTTCCAAAAACTATCAAACATATTATATCATTACTATGTTTGCAGAGGGCTACTATCCACATGACACTGACACACAATCCCAAAATAGTCACATACAATAAGTGATGTTTTCACTGTAGAAATGTAGTAATTTTAAGCCAAACCAAGTTATTTTTTCCTAAAACCCTAGGTGGTTTTGTTGCCTGAACCTAAGCAAGTGTTTTTGTTTAATTCACAACATCAAGCATGTGTTAAATGCGACCAAAGACTGATGCCGAGGGGTCTGACAAAGCGTCAGTATGTGACAAGCATCACAAAACAAGACCTACGTAAATACAACTAATTTTAGGCACAGTTTCCTCTGGTATTCTAACTATTAAGGTGTGACATTATGGTTTCAACACACTGTCATACCTGCCATGACGTAAAATATGACAAAAGGACATTATATGAAATAGGGGAAACAGCAATTTACACTCTTAACATGCTTTACGTTGCACTCTGAGTCATTTTTAGTGTTATTAGAAGAGATAGATAGGTATGTAGCTAGATTAGAGATTGCTATACTATCATTTTGATTATGAGAATATATGCTGGTTTTATCAACGAACAATGAGTCTTGTATGTGCCTTATCCTGTTTCAGAGCATGTGGCTGACCTCTCCACACAGACATTAACGAGTCCAGAAGTCCGGTGGATTGTTTCAGTTCTGAATCCAGATGACTGAGATGTCTCTACATACAGTAGATCTAGTGCTGTATACCTGTTCAGCACACATGGATTAATCAACCAAAACACAAATGAGTTGTATTGAGGTATTAATAACCGGTTGTAGAGACAGTGCCTGTGGCAGCTAATATTTCATTTGAACTTGGAGTTACCCGAGGGCGTATTCCTCCACTCCTTACTATATAAATAAACCTAGGACAATAATAGCTTAACAAACACTCTCTCTAAACAATCTTGACAAAATGAATTTATTTTAGGAGAAAGTAAAACAGTCTGTGTACACAACCCTCACCCTCTACAGCAAGTTTAAAATGCAGATGCACTGCACACACAGCTTCCTTCTTTAATGGCTTGCTCTGTTTAGTGGTCTTGCTCTCGATATCAGTGGTCAATGTGTTCAGTATGTATTTTTTGTCAAAAACACACCATTCTCATCATTTGAAATAGGAAATACGGCCACCTAACTTGGTGCCCAAGATTATCTGCCTTTAATGTTACCTGCTGGTCCACAAAACTGTACGCCTCTTTTTCATATAGACTTTTTCAGAGCAGACATTGTGACTTCTCATACCAGGAAAATCAGTTTGGAAACCTCTGGTACCTGACACTCAATCAGTCCTTGTTCAGACCTGATATTAACATGCGTCCTGAGTGATCGCATCACAAGTGGACAGCTCTAAGTACCAATGTGAACGCACTCAAGACGCATTGAGGACGCATGGAGATACGATCTCTCAGACCACATTCGAAGGAGGTCTGGGCCACATATGGCCACATTCTTTTAGCAGTGTGTAGGCGAATGTTTCCTGGGCCACATTAAGGACCGCCTGATCAACTGACGTCCCGCTGGGATCCAAGGGATCACTGTAATCCTCAGGTGAATAGACAGGCAGACGCAAGCACTTCTTGCGAAATGAAAACGGCCTCTGTGCTCTACTGTATTCTGTCGGTACAACTGTATTCTATTCAAATATATCTTATCTATAGGCTACATATCTATAGACTATCAGACTTTGCATGCAAAGTGCATTATTATCATCTGTTGGAGATGTGTTGGTGTTTTTGTTGCGGTGTGCTCTGCACGGAGCAGACACCCGCCCGCCCGCTCACTCTCATCCTCGACTCTCTGAAGCTCTGTACCCCGCTGTCGCCTGGCAAAGGCAGCAGTATCGGCGGAATGGAGGTCCCCGGGGGTAATCGGTACAATAACCTTTTATTTGGATGTTAATAAAATGTACCCAAATTCACGAATATGTAGGATAATACTACTGATATATCTGTAATATTACCTTGCAGCGTCTGCTGTATTAGCCATGTGTTTACTACGTATTTATTTGCATATAGAGCGAAGAAGTGAGATGGGATCACAAGTGGTCACTCAAGACGCATGCGGAGACGTATTCTAATGCCAGGTGTGAACAGGGCTTTAGTCAACAAAGACCTAGTAAACAGCCTCTATCAATTTTAGGCTTTGAAGGAACTTTATGACTATGAAGAATCTGAATCTCTTCTGTCACACATACTGTACCTCCTAATAACAACATGTTTAGGAGGTGTGTACTGTACCGGTGTATTGCAACATGATTCTATCATATTTTTAAACTGCTGCAAAAGATGAGCTTGAAAGATAATTGTTGACCTTGGCAGTAGTAGTTTTACAAAATAATCTGAATTTGAGGAGCTTTCAAACTCACAGTCTTTATCAGTGGTAGAGCTCAGTTACCGTTGAAATGTGTAAGTGGACTGAAAAGGAAGTACTAATGAGTGTTTAACAAGATTAATAGCAATTTAACAGCCTATGCTCGTAACTGTATCCAGCTTGAGTCACAGCCTAAGGCTATGCATCCTGAGACCAAACTAATGTAACATTACATGCTGCATTTATTGTTTGAATGGTAAAAACACAGTGGAAATACATTTGGAGAAAATGTACTGTCTACAATCACACATTATGATTGGAGTGGTTATCATATTAAAGGAGCAACCTTTTTTAAAAAAGACCATCAGTGTACTCATTAGAAGAGGGGGTATTAAAAAGTGAGAATAAATTAAATTGTGGAAAAACAAATTGACTTTGTATTTCTTGGGAAAAACACAAAGTATCTGTAGAGAAGAACTCAAAGTGAGTATCCTGTTTTGTCTTCTGGTTGGCACAACATGTTTAAATCCTTACATAAAGAGTCTGCATGTTGGATTAGATGCACTGTAATTAAAAGGGGAACAGACCACATAGGTGGGGACTGACAACAGACACTGAAAAATGACAATTCACGTGTTCAACCGGCAGAACAATAGTAGCTGAAGAATTCAGACTCCGTGACCCATGAGATGTTTCGTCCCTCCCCGGGGCCTCTAAGAATATGTTAGGACAAATGGACAAACAGGTTTGATTCACCTTTGCACAGTGCAATACCAATTTTCTCTCTTTGTCACAGACGCACTATGGACCAGAAAGTACACAATGTCCAAAGGATTTATATTGCTTATGCTTAAATAATAAACATAGGCTGTCTTTGTTTTCTTGTGCCACCACAAAAAAACAATCTATATGTGCAATATATGTGATTTAAAGGTTTTTATCTACAAGTACTGCTGTATAAGAGAGGCAGCTTTGGGTATGATTTAATTGCACAGACTCTATAGCCTCTATAGTTTGAAGGAGGAAGTTGGCTCTATTTTTTCCGGAATACCATAATGTCACGTTAGCGTGGGGTCTTCTGACCGTAATTCCAGCACCAGGGATGTGGTGTTCCTACTGTGAGGGCGTTATGTGTCATCCGCTGACAGACAGCAGGTTCAACTACATTGCCAGACTTCCGACAGACAACGGTAAACAACTCTCTGCCCTTTTTCTTTATAAATAAATACAAATAATAGATAAAAAAAATCCAACAAATGATCACAACAGAACAAATGTTACACTTACACTTAAAGTGTAATAGATCAAATAAAACAAAGTATAATAAAGTCAGATTGAATACAGTATTTAGTGACAGATACTGTTGATAATTATAGAAATAGAAATGACAATAAAGATAATTTGCTACTGATACTATTTGTTAATTATAAAATGAATTCTTCCTATTGAATTAATTATGGATATTGCTCTGGAATAAAAATATTCAATATTGATATAGTCAATATATTACTAATAGTAACCCCAACATAATGCTTAAAAGTAATATACAAACTAAACAAGTAGGCCATTAGCTTATGAAGTGTATTATTGTTATTTCGTTCCTATAAAATAGTTTAAGACTATAGGTTACTAGTTCCAAACTTATATTTTAAATGAAATGTCTGTTCAAAATGCAGAAATGTTTTGTATATATATACTAATTTGGCTACTTTTGTTTCTCAAGCTTGGAAAAAATGTCAGGATGGTTTATTTGTTTAGTATTATTTGTAATTTATATTGCTACTCTGGTTTCTGCCTTTGTCTTTTCTTTATTTTCTAAATAATGGTGTCTTGTAAGCCCTGGGCATATTATTTACGCATGACACAATGATAATAAAATGAAACAAAATAAATAAAAGTTAAATAACATTTTAATCGTAATTGAGGAACTACAGACTGAACTATTATTTTTTAGGTTTTATTTCTGAGAACAATTTTGATCCATCTCCATATTTTACTGTAAAAGAGAAATGCATTCTTGTAAATGTAATATCTGGAGTCTACTCGAGCTCATCAAGTCTATGGGAACCCATACAAGGTTTTCAGTGTCGATCATGTTTCATGTTGTTAACAAAGTTAAAATGTGGTCAAACAAGTGGTTACAGTCAGGTGACGTTATCGTTTCTCAAATCATGAAATTGATATCTAGCACAAACAGAGGAGTCTCTGTTCTTAAAGCGAGAGAGAGAGAGAGAAATCAGGTATAAAGACAATGTAAATATATTTAAGTATAAGATGAAACAACCACTGCTGTGTTTTTTCTGATGAAGACAATTCTAGAAACATGTTGTTCTTAATATCACATCACAACATCTTAAAGGTAATATAATAAGACCAGAACAGAATAAGAATGTATTGGAAGACCATCCTCTTTTTTTATGGCTGTATGACACAGCACACAGACTTGTGCTCATGGTATTCACGACACTAAAACAGGTTGACCATCATTCTGGAAAGACAAGTTTGGGTTAATAGAACAGCTTCACGGCTTCTGGGGCTTTCCAACATTCCAGGTATGTGATTCACCTGAGAAGTCAAGCATTTCTCTTTTTTCTCGTGCAAACTCAGAATATGAGGAACTGGTCAAATTAGACTTTGACTGAGCTATTCTGATAATGATTCTTTTGGGTGGATAGACAAAAAAAAAAGTAGTTTGCTCTGTGCCTACTGTATGAGCAAGGTTTTATGTGCATTCATGTCACACATAGATATTACAAGCATTTGTATACTCCAAAACTTACTGATAGAAGTATTCATTACACAACTTTGTTGGGTACTCCATTCTGATTGGTCAATCATGGCGTTCTACGGTCTGTTATTTCTTTAAAGCAGACCGCTGCTATGTTTAACAGACCGTTGCTATATGGGCGCAGTTCTGATGTTGGACTCTGGCGGACCGTTTTTGTGTCAAATTATTAATTTCTTAAGTAAATAGCTGTGAAATAAGCGGGATATTGTACAGCTAGCGGGTCATTGTTGTGAAATAAACCCCTTGAGGGCGATGCGGCACCCCCCGTCTGGGTATATTTCACAACAATGACCGGCTCGCTGTACATTATCCCTTACTTAATCTATCTAGAATATAAGCAACTCAACTTTTGAATAATTTAAAGTTTAATAAAACAGCTATACTGTGCTTTTTTTTTATACGGCATAGTTTCCAATCAGAGGCCATTTTTGTTTTTTGTATCAAAGAGCAATATGTGTTTACACTGTTGTGCTACAACTAATTCCTCAAATTTGCCATTTTGTCATTTAGAAGCTGTGGTGTAATAGAGTACTGCAGAGATGACGTATTTTTGTAGGACAACCCGGAAGTCAGCATCGCCATTGGTGGAAATCAAAGGTGATTCTGAGCAATTACGAACAAACAGTCACAAAGTAGTATACTAGAGCATGTAAAAAAAAACATGTATTGCAGAAATGGTTAGATTGTTAGATTTCATTGACTAGTAATGCCTGGTAGGCATTTCAAAAATCAGTTTTAAAATCACTGTAGCATACAGCAGTGCTAATATTTGCTGATATGTTCAAATTGCTAAAGGAAAACTTTGCAGCAATATTGTTACAGCACTTTAAACCTCCGGTATATACAACTTGCAGGACCTGCTCTGTTGATATACATACATTTGCATGTCTAAAGGTCTAACCAGGAATCACAAACCCAGATGCAGCCAGTCAGTCCCTAAATCATTGTGTACAAAACGGGTTCATATCAAGTTAAGAGATTAAAATAATGTAGTATCACTCTATTTTGTATCAGTCTGGTGCCAAAACTCAAACATATCTATATACTAGGTTGTGTATTGTTTGAGTTGCTAGCCCTGGGTCTCTGTCTTCTGTTCATTTACTTCCCCTTGTGGCTGAGTTTACACTCCTTTCAGGTGTCTGCTGTTACTGCTGGGTTGACTTATGTCATTGTCTTTGTGTAGATAAGTGACTTACTGAGCCCCCCCGGGAAGTTGTGAACATCACAATATATACCAGATAATAACTTGTTAAACATGTACTAAATATTCACCCTACAAACCCAGAGAATGTGAAGAAGCTCGGCAAAAAGCATATTTGAAGATTCCGTTGCCACTGTGTGCTGAATATTCACATTTTCTTACCTTAGTGGAGTACAAATCCAACTCTCCAGCAATACCGAAATAATCAATTGTCAGTTATTCAGTAGATGTTAAAAGTTGACAAAACATTATAACATTTTGGATTTAACACAATATTTAATGATTATGAAAGGATTTGTAAACCTGTTTGTAAAACATCTACAAACATTACATAGAAAGATGGTCCAGATATTTGTAACACTTCATTAATGGTTAATAATTGCCTAATTATCCATAAACATTATTTGGATGGCTATTATAAAGTTGCAAGTGATGATCATAACAGCTTGTTAAATGGTTAGTAAATAATTTGTAAAACATGTATAAACAGTATTTAGATACTATGTCAAAGGTTAATAATTGGCTTCTGATCCATCTAATTGATGTAATGTTTTACAAATGATTTCTTAAACATTTACAAATCATCATTTTATTATTAACAAATATTTAATATACAATATAAAATGTTATGTGTGCATCATTAAACTGATAATAAATACTTTACCATTGTAATCAGAATGTAATTGTTATCTCTTATCAGCTATGATACAATATATAGTTTATAAGCTAATTATTTCATATTACACAAACTACTGATAAAATAACATAAATTATAGCATAACTATTAATTAGCATTTCATTGTTTATTAACAGTAAAATTACAACATTTAATTAACTATCAATTTACCATGAGTAAATGATGGTTATCATAAAGTGTTACAGAGAGGGCTCTTGATGCGCAATAAAGATCGGGCACTCGCAAGAATATGGCAGCAGGTACAAACAAAGTTTATCAGCTGAAGCGCAAGCGAGCATTTCAATTATCCTGGAAACAGAAGTTTAGTTGGGTGACATTAGAGGATGTGGGCAAAACTCCACATTAATTTACTTAAATAAAGATTAAGCATGACAATTAACTTTGGTCTTTGTTGTTATTTGATAACCACTAATAAATAAAACTATTTTTATAGGGGCAAGTAAAAATGTACTTTGGGCAAGTAGATTTCTGACGGACTTGTAAGTGAAAAAAAACTAAAACATTAACGTTGAACCTTGAGAATTTGAGTAATTTGAGAATTACTCAAAATAAGACATAAAATACCACCTGTGTATCTTTTTAAAGATTTAAAATACAAAAAGCTTCACACAAAACTGAGGCTGTACTTACGCACTGTGGTACTTTGAGCTATATGCTAACATGCTCATGTTGACAATTTCAACATGTTGAATTTCATGGCAATCAATCAAAAACGGTTGTTGAGACATTTTACAGAAAACCAAAAATAAGTCAACCTCTCGCTGGTTCCGGAGGCGATACCAAAGTTAGGTGACTTCTGTACAAGATGTATTTTTGAGAGGTACGCACAGATCACTTCTATGTCAACCTCATGTTGCTTCAGGAGGCAATTTTACCTTTTGCAGCGATAACTGTTAAGCAACAATGCCTGTACTTCAATACTTCAAAAGGAATGTGTACGTAGGAAGAAGCATTTAGGGAAGATGTATGTCATTCTTCAAATGGTACCGCTCCTTAATTCTGCCTGACCAACATTCTCCATACATGCTTACAGCATGCACAAAGAGCATGAACACAACAGCCAATCAGCTTTCGTAGAGCTGATGCTCATGCAGTGCAAAGTACACAAGTGTCAAATACTTTGGCCACAATAGCAGTTGTATAAGAGAACCCTGATAATCAGTGTCTGATTAGTCGTCTATTTACAGTTTATGACAAGCAATTAAAATCAACCATTATATAAAATGACAATACAAAGTGTGTATTGTTACAGCGACAGTGTAAAAGCACCCTGAAATTACATATTTGGTCTGTTTGAAAATTAGAACAATATTAAGGAAGAAACTTGCTGGTCTTGTATCTATAAAATAGTGTTTTACATTCCATTTGCTCATCAGGACTTACAATCACACTCTCTTCACATCAGCGAACTGTTATATTGTCATTACTACCACAACTGTTTAGATATTCATGGACAAGATAAGGACCTAACACAAAAATCAACACATGGACATAAAAAGTGAGAAGAATGTTTATTCAGACACCCTTTCAATCTACAGTACATCCATGAAAAAATATAAACGAAACGATTAAAAAAAAGATAAGATCACATTCGCCAACTTCTCAGCTGGCACATACTACCCATACCATACCCCGACTGCAATACAAATCAGATTGTGTTTGCAGATAATGCAGATGGGGATTCCTAGCATCAGTGTGGTTGGCATCAGCTTGTTGCTCTAGCGAGGTGGAAAGCCCCTATGTGGTCCTCCTCGGCCCCTGAACCCTCCCCGGTCCCCACGGAATGGACGGTTTCTATCACGGCCTCTGTCTCCGCCTCTTCCTGAATTTGGTCCACCACGCCCCCCCCTGGGTGCTCCGCCACCACGCTCCGACTTCAGCTTAGCAGGGGGAGATTTCGGCCGCAGCCTCTCTATGTCCTCGGTGCAGCCCGATAGGGGGGTGTTGATAAAATGCGAGTTGTAGGCCTCGTTGTTAAAGTTACTGTTTGTCAAAGTAGGACCAACGGTCAGCCAGCCTGGAAAGAGAAGAAAAGTAAAATGACATTGCGTTCACGAGAATGGGACGTACGGACGGACTGACAACCCGAAAACATAAGAGAAGGCACTAAGCAACTAAAAGCAAACAAAGCCTACAACATGCAGTTATCACCTAAATTTGCCAAGGAAAGAGTGTGTCCGTCTCACCTGGTCTGATGGTTGAGTCTCGTCCAAACAGGTGCAACCTCCTGCGGCCCAAACAGAAATGCTCGATTATGTGGAAGATCTCCACGGGCTTCTCTACATTTCCCATCTCAGGCTCCTCAGTGATGATCAAGTCAATGTCGACATTAGCGTGGATGAAGTCGCCGTCGGTACTCCTACGCACTGTGCCTTTGATTCCCATTAGGCAGTGTTCCTGAAGGGGAATATGTTTGTACACATTATTATAGACAATTTAAACTTTAAATTCATCATGTGTAGATGAATCAAAGTCAACTTTAAATTGTGTATACAACATTACATCTACAGATTTTAAAGGAAAACATATCCCAAAGCGATTAGCGATGAATTAGCAATGTAAGATTTACATTAACGTCAACACATATTTCACATTTCTGCTGTACCTTGGTCCTCTGGAATACTGCTTTTGGGTCCAGTGCCTTGGTCTTGCCTGGGTTATTCTTGTTGGTCTTGATCCAACAGATATCCTCACACCGCCTAAAACCCCACTTCCTCAAACACTGAAATGGGTATAATAAGAGTATTATGATGGACTATGTACTACAGGTACTCAATTTAGGACTGTTCATTTTGACAGGTTAATGTTTTTTGCGTAATCTTCTTTTTGATTAATGCATTAATAAGACATTAACAGTGCATGCACAGTAGGGCTTCCAACCTTTTCTAACACAAAGCCAGACTGACTCAGCGTTATTGACAAGCTCAAAGAGGACCTACCTCACACCAACGTCAGACAACCATATGACAAAGTGAATAATGATGTTTGTCTGACAGCCCGCTGGAAATGAACCAGGGTGTGTCTGCCTAGGGGCTTAACCCTGAAATGGTACATATTTTACCTATTTTCAAAGCTGTTGTCATAACATCATACAAACAACTGCCCAACTCAGTTGTCAGATATAATATGAGATATATATTGGAAAACAGAGTAAGTTTGCCTGTAATTTAATGTGCACTTTTGACTGAATGAGGGACCATGTTACCATTCTGCCCAAGTCCAGGCCTTCACCAGATCCACACCACAGAAAGACAAAGGAACGTGGAGCAGATATCTCCTCAATTTCCAGTTTCATGATCTACAATAGCAGAGAGCAGAGAAGGGAAAGAGGGGTGAGGGAGCACGATGCCACTATCATCCATGTAGACAGAGTTAATACGCCATTCACAAATCACTTCAACGCTTGCGTTCCCTTAGGCAGTCCTGTCATGAGAGAACAGGACAGGTGATTTTGCCCATTGGTAGGGTCATTCTGGATCCCTGGCGCCCCCTACTGGGAGAGGGTCAGCATACTCTTATTTATTTCTACTCCCAAACTCTTAACAATGTTGGGGAAGTCCATATCAATATCAAACATACCTAATATCTGTATGACTATATACAGTATATATTTTTATGTCTATATAGAGTATATATATACCAGTCTAGCATGCATACATACATCATCCCAGGTCCAGAAACGTTCAGTGTGGCTGATGCCTGATTCTCTGTAGTATTCCTCTAAGGGAGGCTCGAGCAGAATGACATCAAACTTGCACTTCAGATCCTGCAGGTCAAAGCGCTCTGGATCAGCCTGGAGGTACCTAAACACACACAGACACACACCTTAAATAGCTAAATCAAAATAGTTGAGAGTTGAACTTGGTTCAAGATATTTTCTCTGGATGTAAAGATATTGACATTCAGGTAAATATTTACTGTAACATTCATCATTTTACACACATGGGAGGGGTGTTGGTGGTGGAGATGAGTTCGTCCTTCAGTCTGATCAGCTCCCGAAGCTTAGGGTATTCTTCAAAGCGGTCAGCTAAGCCTGAACCACAGAGGGCAACAAGGTCAGAACCACACACACACACAGGCATGTGCATGTACATAAAACAAACACACACAAGCACACACTCACCAACATCTCTGATGAAGTTTTGTGGCCGGTGCCCTGTGTCGACAAAGTGCTGACAGTAGTCGTTGTGAGGGTTCAAACTCTGGG
This sequence comes from Sebastes fasciatus, assembly GCF_043250625.1. Taxonomy (NCBI): domain Eukaryota; kingdom Metazoa; phylum Chordata; class Actinopteri; order Perciformes; family Sebastidae; genus Sebastes; species Sebastes fasciatus. The sequence continues at coordinate 28,659,257 of NC_133797.1, forward strand.
TACCCTGAAAGTTAATGAACGAATGACATGAGATGAGCAGGAGAAGGGATAATAAGAAAAACATATCTATATAAACAGAGACAACATACATACGTATAGCAGGATGTGTATTCAAGCATTTTCATACACATTTGATGCATGAGATTGGAAAAGCTTAATCGAAAATGCAAGCTTTAACACAATTTCTGCAATATCTAAAACACTTTTTTAAACCTTTTATTTTTCATATAAGGAAAATAAACGTTCAAAATAAAGATAGCACATCAACAATGGGATCTTTCTGCTTGAATAAATCATGACACCACGCTGGCTTTCAAGAAGTTATTTTTAGTTTTCACAGTCCTACACATCCTACACACAGTACACATCCCTAACTGATAATAATGCATTGTACACACACACTCTTTACTTCAACAAAAGCCGATGACGTGTATTGTAATTACAGGTTATCTTTGTGTGTGCCTTGTGACAGCAGCCATCAGTCAACCAGTGCCACTGGTCATGCATGAATACTTTCCACATAGTGAAATCACACACTCTGTCTCATGTCTATTATTTTACTAACTGGTTCTAACCTGTAATTACAGGCTGTGGCACTCAATACAGTCTGAAATTACAGGTTGATGCCAAGTGAATCATGTGACTATATTACTATATTACTAACATTCCATTGACTTTGCTCAAGCTTAGATAGAAGGCAATGATTATACCTGCCAATACCTGCTAATTGAGATAAAAATCCATAATAACCTTTCAGCATATTGAAATTCAAGTGTTCTGGGCTCTGTTTTCATGCTTTCAAAAATCTAGCCGATGACGGGAGACTTTGTCCAATCACAGATCATTTCAGAGAGCGTTTCAATTGGCAATTCCTTCAGCTGAGGCAGCTGTAAATCACTCGGGAACTCCGATCAAACGGTCAAACTAGGCAGCGATGATCAAATATAAATCAAAATTGGGCTACTGTAATGCTTATTTCTCGCCTCAACTGTTTTCAGAAACATCTTGTATTGTACTGTTTAGCTGTAAAATGAGAAAGTTTGCTCCGGCTGGTGGGCGGTGCTTGGTATTTCCTCAACTTATCTCAACATGGCTGCCGGGTCACAAACTTTCTCATTATCAGCGCTGCCTAGTTTGACCGTTTGATCCGAGTTTGCGAGTGATTGACAGCTGCTCAGAGACGGCAGGCTCCAGATCAGCTCTGACTGGTTGTTTTCCTCCGGTCTGTGAAATCTTGCAGATGCCATGAGGAGCACCGGAGGTCACAGAGGAACATCATTTTTTTCAGATTACCTGTTTCATGTACTACTGTCAGGATATAGTGACCGTTTTATAAAAATAACTTTTTTTTTTAAATCATATTTGCTCGAATTATTTGCACTGCAGCTTTAAGTCAGCCAAATCTTTTTGTAAACGTGGGTAAATCTAGAGACTAATTCGCATTACCAACGCATCTGAAATTCGATGAGTTGGAATTTAATACGATAATTTTTGATCGAAAGTAGTTGCTGCAGTTGATACTGGTAATGCTAGACCAAGATTTTTACCATCAGTTTTTGTTGATATTTTCTAATGTAGCTACTTTCTACATTCAGGAAACTCGTTTATTTACCTCAATGAAAAACAAAAACATACCTTGACGGGCTGCAACGGCATAATTGAGTGAGACACGATATAAAAGAGACATTGTGTGTGCAAAAGAAAGAGAAAGCTAGTTTTCCAACCTTAAGGAAAGTACTTGAGTCCTTGTACACTTCCTCATATGGGTTGCTTTCATCCGGCTGCGGCACCTCCGGCTCATCCTATTACACAAAAACACAAGGAAGTTCATATTTTGGTCAATGAACAGAACCTTTATCTGCATGTGAGGTATGTGTGGTTGGTAGATTGAAAAGATATTGATCATAAAGCAATTTATAAAACATGAGTGAAATCTCAATCATGATGAAGTTACTACCCATAAAAACTAAGAAGTAAGTAAGTTGGGATAACAAATAGAGGTTTCCAGTTTCCACCGGGCAGTAAACTCACCAAGATCGTGACTTTCCCTTGGTGTCTGAGGTTGTGAGTTCGGGACTCATGTTTTATTCATGCATTTTGATGTTATCGTCATTCTAACTATATTTTTAGACTGTAATATTTGTTTAGAGAAATGCTATATTAATCAGGTTGATCATCATTACATGAAGGTTTGAGGTTTCTTTATTCCATGTAGATTCATAATGCTCACCTTTTGTTCTTCCACATCTTCCTCTGTGTCCTCTCCCTCCGTCTGTGCCTTCCTTTTGGAAGTTACGGCTGAACTGTCAAATGAAGCTCTGCAAAACACAGACATCCAAAACACATATGCAGATTCTGTGTCTCACCAAAGCACATAATCAACATTTTAGTGCAAACGATGACAAGACAAAACTAGCAAGCAAGATCGACAAATGTCTACAAATATATGTGAAAGAAAAAAGGAGGGGAGCTGTAAATGTAAAAAAAATAATTCAACATGCACATGTGCACAAACACAAGGACTAAATGGCACAAAGAACTCAAAAAAGCTTGGACTGGCAGCTGGTAGCTCTGTTACTCTGCCTTTTTGTGTTCTTCATTCCATTAAGACCCTGCATTTGTATTCTCTAACTTTTCTGCTTATTACAGAGTGCTGGAGTAGCCATAAAGAGAAAAACTATATATACACAGAGGCCTCGATTTACTCATTTGTCCACACAAGATGTAATTCGCTTCCTCAGTTAAATTAAATCGTTCCCATCTTTTGATTAATTTGCGCGCACAAGATCATGATTCGGAGACTGACACATCAAAAATAATTTGCACTTCTCCACGAAAAACTGTGAATCACTTAAAACTTCTTGCTGCGCGTACGACTCCCTCAGGACCGTCCGTTCCTGCCAGTCTGTTACCCGGTGTCTCCATCCTAAACACTCGAGTAATAGCTGCTAATAAGGCTGGCCAAAATGTTGCCTGGAACTCCACATTTTTAATTATAGTAGCCTACAGGTAGATGTGTGGCTACGATGAGCAAGTCAAGCCAAGGCAATTTTATTTGTGTAGTGATTGTCAAGTGATTCACAATTTTTCACCTACATGCCTGTTGATGTGCAGAACAAACTGTGTAGAGTAATTAATCACAACATGTCTGATGTGCATATAAACAAGGGGGGTATTTTACAAAAGTCTAATGCTGGTTGTGCGTAAATCTGGCTTGACAGCATGCAACATCACTCCAGTTAGAGACTGCAGTGGGTGCACTGTGCTGGCTCTCTGTATATACACTTGTGTCGTGCACACAAATTAACCAAAACGTAGAAACATTTTAATTGAATTGAGGCCACAAATTACTATCTTGTGCACATGAATTAATCCAAACATGGGAACAATTTAATTAAATTGAGGGAACTAATTATATCTTGTGTTGACAAATTAGTAAATTGTGGCCTCAATATATAGTATATTTTCTCTCTCTATGGCCACTCCCGGGCCCTTCCTTTCTTTTTTCACTGTTTTGGGGTATTACATCATATCTTACCTGCATGTTTCTCGTGTCTCCTCTATCTCCTTTAGTTCATCTTTACTGTTTAGGACAGCTCCGATACTGTCTGCGCTTTCAGCTCCCAACTGTGGTTAGACGAAAATGAGAAAGTCATTGTAAAGTCACATATTTTCAAATTCTGGTATTGACTCCTGCTCAATGTTTTCTGTCTCAGTATTTTGTACTGCTGTTATTTCAAGATTCAAGAGATTCAAGAGTTGTATTTGCCATTTGCACCCAAGTACATTGGAATTCTGAGCAGTTTACACCGAGTCGGCTTTAAGAAAAGAAAAAAGGTAGAAAAGGCACAAGGTAATTACAGTACAAAATAAGTAGCACATTCAACTCAACTCAACACAATAAATAAATAAATAATTAAAATATAAAACTCCCTCAGTGTAGTCAATAAATAAACTAAAGTACCCTCTGCATAGGAACGATACCCCCAGAATACAAATATACAGTATATATGCTCCATGACCATGTTAAAAGAACTTGTAGCTCTCGTAAAAATATTTTTTAAAAAAAGAAATAATTAATATATTTCAGACAATTACACAGTGGAAGGCAGCATATTGCACAGCTTTTCAGTCCATTCAGTTCAGGTGTACTGTGTGTCAATAATGGTATGGAGGTGAGGTGTGGGGGATTTGTGTCCCTCTTTAATGTCCTTTGCCACCAGTCTTATTGTAGTTGGGAAGAAGCTGTTGTGAAACTGTGCTACAGCTTCAACCCTTGCAAATAACGTTTGATCTTAGCTTACATCTTTTACACACTGTAAATTAATCTTGGTATATTTTCCCTGTATATGTAACGTTATCCTAACGAACACTGGCGTCATTTGTGTTAAGCTATATAGGCTCAAATAGCTTCAACATGTTGATGTAATTCATTTACATTTCAGGTTACAGTGAAGTTTATATATCAATAAACTGTTCATCTGTCAAATGTTTCAAAAGTCGCTTAAAGGCCATTTAATTGCTGTTTTGTAATTGCTTTTCCCCATGTTGTTGTCCATGTATCTGTTTTTATGTTTTTTATTTTTTCCCACTCACAATGTTGTTTGGTTATGATTACCCAGAAGTCTTTATAGATATTTAAATCAATATCCTCCTCACAAACACTAACCATACACACACACACACACACACACACACACTTGTCTTTTTTGATATATTTACTGTATTGTTATTGTTATTATATATATATATATATATATATATATATATATATATTGTCCAAATTGTTTTGTTATCACTATTATGTAGTCATATTATTTCTTTATATCAATCTTGTCCTAATTGTTTGTTATCATTATCATGTAGTCATATTATTTCTTTATATCAATCTTGTCCTAATTGTTTGTTATCATTATCATGTAGTCATATTATTTCTTTATATATATCTTGTCCTAATTGTTTTGTTATCATTATCATGTAGTCATATTATTTCTTTATATATATCTTGTCCTAATTGTTTGTTATCATTATTATGTAGTCATATTATTTCTTTATATTATTCTTGTCTCTAGGTGGAGGCTTCAGATAAGCCCAGTGGGTTTTTGGCCTCTTCCTGCACTGTATATTATTCATGTATTTCTTGTGTTATGTTGTATAGTCTTAAATTATGCAAAACAAATAAACAAAAAACAGCTTCAACATGTTGATGTAATTCATTTTTGATAAGTTATTTGAACATGAAGTAGAAGATGTAAATGTTGTCAGCTAAATGATCACCCATGGATGTATGTGAGCGACAGAACTCAATGTTCACCACACAGTCCAACATGTTGTGATCTAGCAGCTCCACATCTGGTCAACAGATGCTGCTGGAGTTAGCTGACGTTACCTGGGTTACCTGTGAGGTTAGCATTAGTTAGCTGCATGCTAACATCAACAACACTAGTTCTCTACTTGCCTGTTGAGCTAAAAGTTGCCGCCTGAGTTTTTGTCGCTCGCGGATTTCTTGCAGTCGACTGTTCATTTCTTCAGTTGTAATGTTTATTACTATTATCTACCGGGTACTGTTGGTCCGCTGTGATATCAAAGTGTTTATATAGATGTGTTCAGAGAGCTGCTGTAGCTAACAGACGGCTAATGTGTAGCAGCCGCTTAAAAGAGTCACAATGGGTGCGCTCGTTATGAGCACCGGGGCGCGCGGGGTTCGATATAGTGCAGCGGTCTCTAAGCAACATGCGGCTCTCTAGCTCTCTTCAGTGGCTCCCTGTGGATTTATACAAATATAAATGATTAACTGTTTTTTGTTTACATTTTAATTTGTATTTATCATTGATGTAGGTCTATGGTACGACGTTATGACGGAGTATTAGGGCCACATTTAGGAAAAAACATAAATCTGAGATTTCTAGAATAAAGTCATAATATTATGAGAATAAAGTCATAATATTACGAGAATAAAGTCATAATATTACGAGAATAAAGTCATAATATTACGAGAATAAAGTCGTAGTATTATGAGAATAAAGTCGTAGTATTATGAGAATAAAGTCATAATATCACGAGAATAAAGTCGTAGTATTATGAGAATAAAGTCGTAGTATTATGAGAATAAAGTCATAATATCACGAGAATAAAGTCGTAGTATTATGAAAATAAAGTCGTAATATTGCGAGAATAAAGTCGTAGTACTATGAGAATAAAGTCGTAGTATTATGAGAATAAAGTCATAATATTACGAGAATAAAGTCGTAGTACTATGAGAATAAAGTCGTAGTATTATGAGAATAAAGTCATAATATCACGAGAATAAAGTCGTAGTATTATGAAAATAAAGTCATAATATTACGAGAATAAAGTCGTAGTACTATGAGAATAAAGTCGTAGTACTATGAGAATAAAGTCATAATATCACGAGAATAAAGTCGTAGTATTATGAAAATAAAGTCATAATATTACGAGAATAAAGTCGTAGTACTATGAGAATAAAGTCATACTATTATAAAATAGAAATTTTACGTGTTATTTTATTTTCTTTATCGTAAATTTATGACTTTAATCTCGCAATATTACGCCTTTTTTCTCATAAAGTTATGACTTTATTCTGTAAATCTCAGATGTTTTTTTCCCTCAATGTGGCCCTAATACTTTGTAGTAATTGTCTCTTTGGCCCTCACTGCATTAGACTTATATACTATATACTTAGACTATAAGCGTTCTTCATCACAATGATCAAATGTCCAGACAAATTATTTTATTTATTTTTTGCCTAAATGGTTCTCTTGATATTAAAGGTCGCTGACCCCTGACATAGGACCGCGGGGTGTAACGTTAGATGCGACTGCTCAGTGGCTGTTGTCTCATTCATGTGATACTGAGACGCTTTTTGCATCAGCACCGGTCTTGGCAGCCCGGTTGGAGTGGGTCAACCGGAGGACAGAGCGGTTTATGTGCTGACTCTGCCAACCTGGGCGAGTTTCGGCGTACGCCGGTTGGAATAAGGAGTACACACTTTTGTGATTGTACTGACGCGGCGTGATGATGTCACCACGTAGGAGGACGCTTTTGTTTGACGTTTCCAGATCCCTCCTCCAATCAGATACTACTATACTGTACACACCATGTGACCTTTTAATGCATCCATGCATGGGACCTTGTTGTGCACCAGAGGCGCTCTGGAGTCAATACAGTCTGCCTGTCATCACCATAGTCATCACATAGGAGAGAGACATGGAGAGAGAGAGATAGTGTAAAATAATTTATATTTAAAATGTATTTGGTATATTGTGCTTGTGATTGTTGTGTGATTATTTCTTGTGATTGTGATTATTTTGTTATTTATTGTGAAATGTGATTATTTTGTGATTATTTCTTGTGAAATGTGATTATTTTGTGATTATTTCTCGTGATTGTGATTATTTTGTTATTTATTGTGAAATGTGATTATTTTGTGATTATTTCTTGTGAAATGTGATTATTTTGTGATGATTTCTTGTGATTGTGATTATTTTGTTATTTATTGTGAAATGTGATTATTTTGTGATTATTTCTCGTGATTGTGATTATTTTGTTATTTATTGTGAAATGTGATTATTTTGTGATTATTTCTTGTGATTGTGATTATTTTGTGATATTTCTTGTGATTGTGATTATTTTGTTATTTATTGTGAAATGTGATTATTTTGTGATTATTTCTCGTGATTGTGATTATTTTGTGATTATTTCTTGTGAAATGTGATTATTTTGTGATGATTTCTTGTGATTGTGATTATTTTGTGATTATTTATTGTGAAATGTAATTATTCATCACTATGTAATTTTGCTTTGGCAATAATGTAACCTGAACATTCATGCCAATAAAGCTTATTTGAATTTGAATTTGAATTTGAGTGTGTTCATAAAATCATTCCCCATCCACTATACCGTTCTGCGCCAGACTGCAGCATCTCAGTTGTTTCACTGATGCTCCAAAAGCAAGATCCTGTTTAGATGTTCCTTCTTAATGAGAGCTAATAGTAAACGTTTTTTTTTTACTTGCATATTATGGATCCATGTGAGTAGATAGTAGGCCTATAATAAGAGAGGTTGAATATAGTGTAGGTTCTGTTGAAGGACATTGCTTAAAACGACGACAGCAGCAGAAGTCATAAAGCATAGGCTATAACCCTTAACAAATCTAGAGTAATCCCAATAGACTATAGGCTCATCAAATGAGCATTTTGGTCATGGTCATTTTGACTCAACAATAGGCCATTTGTCAAATTTTTGGGAGCCCTAAGGAAGTTGTTTTCAAAGTGGGGTCCTTGTGGAGGTTCCAGCAAAAATGAGAATTATTTATTTTAACTCTAATTCCATCAATAAGTAACACAATGACAAAATGTCATGTGTAATATTACTTTTCTATTTTAGTTTACCTATTTTTACTCATTTATCTTACTTTTATGGTTATTCTATTAGGCACTGGTGTTGACTTCTTATACACTATATTTATTACTCTGTTGTGGGTTTTTTTATTCTTATGTTGTTGTAATTTTTTGAGCAATCTTTGACAGAAGAAGTCATGGGTTTCACACTTTCTGTAATAAAAAAAGCAAAAAAGCAAAAGTCCTATCAGGTGGGGGGCCGCTGGGATTACATTTAATTAAATGGGGGGTCTAATTTCTGTCAGTTTAGGGGTCCTTGGTGTTAAAAAGTTTGGGAACCACTGACCTATAAGGGACTATATACAGCCTACTATTTAAAGTAGCTAAATTATCACATTGGATGCCAGTAAATTTGCTCTTGATACCATATTTGATTCAATATAGGCCTATTGAATTATATCAAATTGCCCCATAAAATTAGACTAAATGGTGTAAAAATCGCTAAATGGGGGGAAATTGATGTAGCCATTAATTGATTGATAAAGTGTGACAAATAGATATTTCTTTTTAATTTGCTTCTTTATTTCTTTGTTTTTTAATACATTCCTTTATTTATTTACTCTTCTGTTTAATTTTTTATTTTCCTTTTATTTAATTATTAATTTTTATTTTATTTAAATTTCATTAATTTATTTTTGCATTTTATTTATTTATTTATTTTCGCATACATTTTATTTATTTTTTATTTTTTTCATTTTTTTTGTATATATATATATATATCTACATATATATATATATATATATAGATATATATATATCTATATATATACTTATATAAATGTATTGCATTTATTTATGCAATATATGTATATATTTATACCTATATAAGTATAAATAGCATATACTCCGAATATGTTATTGTATTGTGGTTGTGGGCTGCCTGCCCATCAGCCCTTTAGCAAATAGGAGTTTCATTGATCCGCGTCTCGGTTCTCACTCTCTCGTCCCACAGCAGGGCGATGAGGCTGACTGGAAACCGTCTCCTCCTCAGCTGATGATGATAAAAAGCTCCTGATGATAGAAAGCTTCTGTCTTCAGCTGCCTCTACAACCATGAATGTGTCATTTCTCTCTCTAACAGCCGCTCTTTTGGCTGCGTTGAGCGGCTTGTGTTCCTCCAGCAGCGTCCCTTCATTCATCCTGCCGTTCACCGACTGCGTCCAGAAGAGCCGCGGCGGCAAAGACGGCTTCTACCGGGGCGCGATAGACGTCACCGAGTCCGGCAGCCGATGCATGAACTGGACCGATGTGTCCGGTTTCAGGGAGCGCTATCCGGGCAAAGGAATAGGAGAGCACAACCACTGTCGCAACCCGGACGGCAGGATCCGACCCTGGTGCTTCTTCAGGAACCACAAAGGCAGAGTGGACTGGGGCTACTGCGACTGTAAACAAGGTAAACAAACAGGCCTGCACACACACAGGAATAAGATATGGTATTGTGTTGCTTTTCATCATCTTAAATGCGCAGAAATATGTGGAAAACTAGACACATAGGAGCTGAAATTCAAAGATGAACTGAATGATAATTTAAAAGTCAATGCAGACTGCCACTCTTATTACATGCTGTATTATTTTTTTTATTTGGGCTGATGAAGAGCAGATAACTGCAGTTTTTTTTTCCTGCAACTGTATTAAAGGTCCCATATTGTAAAAAATAAGATTTTCATGTCTTTTATATTTTAAAGCAGGTTTAAAGGGACTGTTTGTAAGATTCAGAAATGCTTGTTAAGAGCGACACCTGTGGCCGTTAAGTCAACGAAAGTCAGCGTCGGGCTCACGCTTGCTCGTTCTACATAGACATGAACGAGCATCGCTCAAAACAGAGAGGCGACACACGTCAGCTAAAACCACAATATCACTCTATATTTCACCTGCTTGGCAATAATGTTAGCTGACCGGACGGAGGTCTCTCCATGAATCAATGCTGATCCTAGTGTTGGCTTTTCCTGCCTCAGCCTCAGTGGGCTTAAGCGGGAAACGCGGGTCGGTGCCGGGGCTGAAGCAGGAAGAGAAACGTTATCGCCTCCTGACTGCGCCCGCAGGAAGACACCGGCAACCGGTCGGAGACGATAACGATTCTCACTGCGGAGCTCCATCACTTCACAAGACATGGGAAACCTCTGTTGGTCTGGAGGAGCTGCAGCATTTATTTCTGCACAAATGTCCACTAGATATTCTCAGAGCTAAACTAACTTTTCTGCAGTGTGGAGTGAGCGCGCATGCACGTGTAGAGGTGGAGCGAGACAGCGAGAATGCGCGTGGTGTGTAAGTGAAGGCAAGCAGGCAGAGGAGGAGAGACTCCGGCCACACATGAGCGCGCATGGGATCCCGACCCGGTAGATTTATACGTATAAAAAGTTACAAACACTCCCTTTAAGTGCTTTATAAAAACTGTGAAGGTATAGAAGCGTTCAATATACAAAGAAATAAACACAGCCCGTATTCAGAAATTGTGTGTTTGAAACAAGCCGTTGGGATTTCTGTCCATTTGTGATGTCATAAATATAAAATATTTAGACCATTACACGGTTTTAAGCGTAAACATTCTAAATGTTTCCCAGTTTATTTCCTGGTTGCAGTGTATGTGAATGACATCAGCTAACAGGAAGTAAACATAGACCCAAACTGTAGCCAGGCAACGCAATTCTGTTGCAATTCCGTTGAAATGCACTAAAACGGAGCGTTTCAGACAGAGGGTAAATACAGGTATATTCAAGCAGACAGTATGAGGGAAATACATATTTTTTTTTACATTACAGCATTTAAACATGTTCTAGTAGAAACACAAAATACAAGTATGAACCTGAAAATGAGCACAATATGGGACCTTTAACATTTTTCTAGCTCCAACTGTGTTCAACTCAGGAAACCCATGCTGAAGTAATTAGACAGGACACACCTTCAGTGTCCCAGGTGTGAGTATACAGTGTATGCAGATGGCAAGTCTAAGCACATTTAGTGCTGTAATGAGTGCACAGGTATTTGCTTATATGGTGTGTTTGGGAATAACACAGTCCAAGGGATCACTAGTATAATAATTGAGTAGGCTCAATAAAATCTCTCTTCTCATTAAAATAGTTTGACATGGGGGAACGCCACCTTATCGATGCATATCAAGCACACAGGCTTGAACTACTAAGTGTTGTTGAAATGAAAAGTGAGGGCAAAGTATGACCTCTACATCTCTGGATTGATGAAAGGTAGAGAAGTAAGAGAGAGAGAGATAGAGTGGTGAAAGGAATAGAGTGTGTGATTTCTATCTGGCACAAGACAAGCAGCCTGTGGTATTTTTAGTCTTGTAGTGTGTCGGCACAGCATGGGTAAATCATTTTCCGGTAATTGATACATGAAATTGACATACATTGATCCAGATATTAAAGATGTTTACCCACCTTTAGGAAGGGGCGCCAAATTTGAAGTCTGAATTCTGTTCATTCTGTGTCTATAACAAAAATAGACACACACCGGATGTTATCTCTAATTTAAGTTTTCAGATATGCTGGCAATAACAGCGCATGTGTGCGTGTGTATGTGAGCATGCACCCTTATATTGTCTGTTGCCAAATAGATACACAAAAAGCAATCAGGTCACTCCAGCAATAAACAACATGCACCCACACACAGTGTAACTATGTATTTTATGTGGAAACCTCTTGAAACACTCAATTCCAAATCCTAAAAGTGATAGCATCAATTTATAGCATACAATATAACATAACATGGCAAACTGCAGCCCAACAGGCAGCAACAGCTGTCAGTGTGTCAGTGTGCTGACTTGACTATGACTTGCCCCAAACTGCATGTGATTATCATATGGCAGTGAGGTATGGGGCCACACAGGGAGAACATCCCTTTTATTCTTGAGGGCAAAGAAAAAATATGCTGTATGGATAGCTATAAATATGTCACTTGCTGTGATAATAAAAAAGACGACCAGAAGGACATAGTCCAACAAACAGTGGCTTTACTGTCTTATAGTGGCTTGTGTACTATTTTTAACAGCACCATCTCTTTCTTGATTTTTCTTTTTATTAACTAGTTGTAATGTGACGACACACATGAAAAATGATGTCAATGGTAGGGCTGTCAATCGATTAAAATATTTAATCTTGATTAATCACATGATTGTCGATAGATTAATCGTAAATTAATCACACATTTTTTATCTGTTCTAAATGTACCTTAAAGGGAGATTTGTCAAGTATTTAATACTTTTATCAACATGGGAGTGGGCAAATATGCTGCTTTATGCAAATGTATGTATATATTTATTATTTGAAATTAATCAACAACACAAAACAATGACAAATATTGTGCAGAAACCCTCACATGTACTGCATTTAGCATACAACATAACATAACATGGCAAACTGCAGCCCAACAGGCAGCAACAGCTGTCAGTGTGTCAGTGTGCTGACTTGACTATGACTTGCCCCAAACTGCATGTGATTATCATAAAGTGGGCATGTCTGTAAAGGGGAGACTCGTGGGTACCCATAGAACCCATTTACATTCACATATCTTGAGGTCAGAGGTCAAGGGACCCATTTGAAAATGGCCATGCCAGTTTTTTCTCGCCAAAATGTTGCATAAGTTTGGAGCGTTATTTAACCTCCTTTGTGACAAGCTATGACATAGTTGGTACCAATGGATTCGTTAGGTTTTGTAGTTTCATATAATGCCAGTATCTTCACTCTAGCTTTAAAACAGAGCCTCCTACAACCTACAAATCACAAGTTGCGTTAATGCGTTAAAGAAATTAGTGGCGTTAAAACGAATTTGCATTATTATCGCGTTAACTTTGACCGCCCTAGTCAATGGATGTCATGAACTGAAGTGCAACGAGAACTTCTACATGCAGCCGTTTTGACGCAAGCACATTCATTGGATCATTTATAAGACAGTCGTGCGCCTGTATATGTGCTCTCCTGTCATCTTTACAAAATCAAATACAGCCTGCCCTCTTCTGTCACTTCTCTTTTTTTACCTCCCAGCTTTGCCCGTTTTATTTTTTGTCTGTCATCCTGCTACCTTTACTCTCTCTCTCTATTTTTCTTGACTTATATATTTTGATACGGTGTGACACATCTGTTTTGTATCATCTTTTTGTATGTGCTGTATTAACATACATCTAATGTTCTCCAACCCTCTTTTCCATCCCAGGCTCTGTGCGTCTGCAAGGAGGCCGCTCCAAGCTCGACGGCAGGGTGGAAGTCTATCTGGGAGGAGTGTGGGGGTCTGTCTGCAGCGATGACTGGGGGGACGAAGACGCCGCAGTGGTTTGCAGACAGCTGGGCAAGGGGTGAGAGAGAGCACACACATGCGCTCAGACATGCACTATGTGTCTGCCTCTGCCTCTTATATTCAGACACAGGTGCAACTCCAGTCACCATCTGCCATTTAAATTCACTATGTGGTGATGCCTACAGAGGTCTGACATATGGTTTGGGTGTGATGGAAATTTGGTGGGAACGTTGAGAGAATTTCACAACACTTACAGACCTACACATGCATGCACTCTCTGCACAGTCTTTGTACTTTTCTTGTGTGACCCTTGCATTCCAACCCCCCCATTCCCAAGAGGTATTTAAATACCTTCAGTGCTCAGCTATTTACCTTGTTACCAGCTCTCTCGTCCCTCTCTCTCACACACACAAACACATACACATGTGCGACTGACTGTGACTTATGGTGTTGAATTTTGAGATGCTTTCATGCTAGAAGAGCCACTGATTTGCCAGGTCTCAAGGGAGCCCGTCGACGGATCATACGTATCGACAGTGTTCATAAGCTGGGTTGTAGTCGGTTGAGAAAGCGTCTTATTACCCCGGAGAACAGAGACGTTCTGTGCGCTTACTACACATGTTGACACTAACGCCAGCGCTGGCACGCATGCTGACATGAACACATGCCTGTGTGTGCATAAAATATTCACACAGGAGTCAATGAAAGTCCACAGCGGAAAGGAAAGAGGGCAAATGTCAGCCATATGTCAGCTGGAATCGTTGGTGATGACTTTCACGTGGTCTGTTATTGAAGCTGTAGGGTGTAAAACTGCTGACCGCATTGGCCCCGGAATGGCAGATAATGATGAACACACAGATGGCTGAAGGTTACTGTTACCAAGCTTAAAAGGCCACTTTAGCCAGGCTGCAGGATTTATCTCAGATGATATGAAAAAAGTAGTGCCAAGAGACTCTAATTAGGTTGCATTTCTCTTGAAAAATGTTATCAGATGAGACTGGGTTTGGTGTTTGATGTCAGTTGTGGGTTCAAAAAAAAAGAAGTATTTTAAATTAGAAAACTTGCTCGCCTATTGATGCCCTTCCAGGATCTCGGGCCGTGCACGTGCAGTTCCCATGTTTGTTCCAAGCATGGCCAAGCTCCATTGGAGGGCGGTCCATTGCCAGGGAGAGGAGCCAGACCTGCTTCAGTGTCCTAAGACTACCTGGAATGGAGGGGAATGTTCTCTGGCTGCAGCCATCACTTGCACACAGCAGCCAGGTAGGCACTCCTCATGGGTCTGTGATGGATGGATGGATGGATGGATGGATAGATAGAGGTTTGCATGAATATAATGAGATCTGATAACTCTACAAACCTTCAACAAATCTACAACCCTTTCTCAGTTTTAGAATAGTCCTACTTTAAAATGAAAAAGAAAGTCCCGGCATTTTGTGTCAGCCTGCGTATATTCCTTTACGTAGACTGTGAGAAAATGTGTGTATTTATGCTTGTGTTGGTTTCAGCGGTAGTGGCGCTCCCTATACGGCTGGTGGGAGGTCGATCGGGGTCAGAGGGCACAGTGGAGGTCTTCCATGCGGGGCAGTGGGGTTCCATATGTGACGACCAATGGGACGTCAGTGATGCAGAGGTGGTGTGTCGACAACTGGGGCTGAGGTGAAGGGGCACACACACACACACACACACACATTAATGTTCATATTCACATTAATTCCAGCCAGTAATTAGCATGAAGGAAATACATTGTGAGTATGAGAAAAAGAGGAAAAAGTGTGACAGAAAGATAGACAAGGAAGCTAAGATGAGTTGATGTGGGTGTCCTGCTATCTGTCTCTCCCTCTGTCTCCAAAAGTATGAGAAGTATTCTTTCCATTCGGACACACACAGAGAGGAGCAAGCAGTAAAGAACATCTGGGGGTCAGATAATGAATCAGGCTCATTGTTCCTGCATGAATTCTGGTACCACAGAGATATGCATATTTAGCAACGCTACACTCTCAGCAAATGTTCCTGTGTGCATTTTTTTGTGTGTGTGCCACTGTGTTGTTGGTGTTGCAGTGTTTATGTACGCACGTGTGGCGAGCATTTTCTCAAAAACTGATTTGAAATAGATTTTATTCCATTCAATTTCCAGATTAAACAAATACCGCATCCTATACCCCATATTTTGTAAGACAGTCAGTGCATCTGTTTTTTATTGTATCAGTATTACTGCAAACCAAACCTTCTATTCATCTTTAGCTTCTCTTTTCTTTGCAGCGGTGTTGCGAAGGCATGGGGTTTGGCACATTTTGGCAAGGGTTCAGGCCGCGTGTGGCTGGACGAGGTGCGCTGCACGGGCAATGAGCTCACTCTGGAGCAGTGTCCAAAAAGTGCCTGGGGGGAACACAACTGTCTGCACTCTGAGGATGCAGGAGTGTCCTGCAACCCCCTTACAGGTAGAACGACACCTGACTCAGCATTAGCAATCCATAATACTCACCGATTTTTTACATAGAGATATGAAAGCCCCTCCAGGAATTCCTACCTTATCGTGGCGAAAGGGTTTTGCATGTAAGATTTTGTTGCTGGAGACAATAGACCTTTCACATGGCAGTTTGTCAAACACAAGTGTAACTGATAGCATTAATAATGGTCGCATACCATTTCTTGTGCCTATATTGAATAGAGCAATCATTAATGTTATATTGTATACACCCGTGCTTTCCCTGCTAAGACAAGTCAAAATGTTCTCATTGAAAAAGGTATGGAAATTGTTTTTTAGGAAAGAAAAAAACAAATCAAAGACCCTCATGAGAAGGATGCAAGGGGAAGGCATTGGAGGAGTGCTTTTAGGAGAGCTCATGGTGGCCAGGCCCGGAAATATGGAGGCTGAATATTGTGCAGCCTGAGCAAACAATGTGGTTAAGGATCTGTGTAGTTTTACCACACACAAGGAGAGGAGTAAGAGTCTGGTGTGTTGCCAGGTGACCAATATGTGAAGGCAGACGTTTTAAGGACTGAATCCTGGCTACAGACACAGGACCTCCCAGAGTCATTCCTGCAGCCAGAAATGACTGCACTAGCAGTGTTTTGTCTGAATAATTGCAATGCAACTTGCACCCTTTTTGTGTGCTATATTGTGATAAATAACAATAACTCAATGTATTTGGAATTTTTTTTTTTTAAATCTGATTAAATGCGGAGGGAAGGTTATGAAAAAATATACATTTCTAAACATATCGTCATTAGCGAGGGCATTGCTTAACTCTCTGCCTGTCTTCCTCTTTCTGCCCAGATGGTTCTACTAGATTGGTCGGAGGCGCAAGCAGCTTTGAGGGACGTTTAGAAGTATTTTACCGTGGTCAGTGGGGCACAGTGTGTGATGACGGCTGGACAGACTCAAACACACAAGTCGTGTGCCGACAACTCGGTTACAGGTAATGTGAAGTATTCACGCCTCAGGCACAAACACATGCCCTCTCAGTACTATGAATAAGCATGAAAAAATGTGTGTTTGTGTGTACATGTCTACCTTGCAGATTAGGTGAGACTCTCCTCTCCGAAGGACTGGACATCACCCCAGTCCCACGCTTCGGGGTGGGGTCAGGTCCCATTCTTTTGGATGATGTGAGCTGCACAGGGAAAGAGCCGAGCCTGTTGCTGTGTAACAGGAAGGAGTGGCTCCGTCACGACTGCACACACCACGAAGATGTTAACATCGCATGCAGCCCTGGTCGCAATGGAGAGAGTCTTCCATCGAGTAAGACAGAATCTCATTTTACTATAACTTACTTACTTTTAAAGGAACAGTGTGTAACATTTCAGGGGATCTATTAGCAGAAATGGAATACTAGTAATCGTGATTTATTAGCTTAGAATGAGTCCTTCATATCTACATAGAGAGCTGGTCCTCTTCACGGAGTCCGCCCTGTTGCTCCGCCATGTTTCTACAGTAAG
The DNA here is from genome assembly GCF_043250625.1 of Sebastes fasciatus. NCBI lineage: Eukaryota > Metazoa > Chordata > Actinopteri > Perciformes > Sebastidae > Sebastes > Sebastes fasciatus. Next base: position 28,676,859 of record NC_133797.1, read on the forward strand.
CCCAGAACGGACAAATCAAACACTGGCTCTAGTGAGAGCCTTTTACGTTTTTACGTTACCTAAAGGCCACTGTAATCCTCCGTGGTAACGTGAGCCGCAGAGTGCAAAACCGTGGTACCGCCAGCCGCCGTCTGACTTTTTTTTTTAACCCAAACCCAAACTAATAAATACATGAAATCAATAATTGAGTCTTGTGTCCTGCAGTGCTGCAAAATGACAAGATTCGATCTATTTAATCTGGATTATTGATATGGTTAAAACAATGGAATCTTCAGAAATCTTTACTTGAGAATGCCAATTCCTTTTGAGATCCAGTTGGAGACACTCCGACACTGCCTGTGCGTTTCAGAGATGACTTGAATGTGTATTTGAATCACTTTTATAGCTCACATGGGCTCCTGACTACTGACCTTTTACCCCCTATTAGCCAAGTTCTTTTTAGTGGTTCCTAGGTGGAGACTAAAAACAGCGTTTACCATATGGGCCCCTCAACTCTGGAAGTATTATCTGGATGAGATCAGGCTAGCTCACCCTCTGGTCTATACATTTTCTGTTTGTTTTTTTGTAAAGCTCTTTCTAAGAATAAGAATTAAGATTATAAATAAGACATTAGATAGATATTATTATCAGTAATAGTGTTAGCTTGAAAGAAGGACTGTAGACGCTTATCTTTGCACTAAGAGCACACCAACTTTATAGGCAATGAAGAACAGGAAACCAAATAATGAAAGCCTCGATGTAGTTTCCCGTCACTTCATAAAAGCCGGTAATGGAAGTGCAAGCTGATATGAAATCTGTTTCTAAGATCTCTGCCAAACTCAACCTGCAGTCAATTTGATCTCGTCTTACTTAGAAGAGGAAAGTTCTCCAAGAGACTGACAGACAGAATGATGTAAGTCGTGCTAACTCTAATAGGCACAGCTGTTAGTTGGCTTGTCCTGCCTTAATAAGTGGGCCGCTTGTAAAGTCTTCATGATTAAACCTACTGCAAACCTTTACCCAAAGTCACTCATGCCACTATTCCTCGCTGTCCCAAAACTATCAGGCACCAGTGGGCTGATATGTTGCCAGACACACAACACTGCACTTTTCACCTCTTTATAAGAACAGACAGAAGGGTTAAGTGGTGTTACTACTTGCTGAAAGAGGGAGGAAAGGTTGACTGGTAGCACCATTAATCAAGCCTACGTCTATAGCCTCCAGACACCAATAAAGACGTGTAAGCATAGAGCTGAATGGAACCAGTAGTGGCTCATATTTCCCCTCAGACTGTCTTGATGTAACAGATATGAGTCTGATACGCCTGGTGAATGTCACTGAAGGGATGCATCGTGTTTTTAAAGTGATAATAAGTTGGGTTTAGGTAGCTTATGTTTTTTGGCAAGAGCCTGAGGGACACACAAACACCCACTAAAGAATTGGGCCATTACTACATAGCGTTTAAGTGTGTTTGCTTGTGTGCATTCGTTTGAGTGTTTATGAGTGTACGCAAATCCCTCCTTCCCGCCCAACATGCCAGAGGCAGATTGGTTTGTGTTGTTTTTGGAAAAGGAGAAAAAGCAGATAAGCCGGGCTGTGCTTTGAACTCTCCCTCTCTCTTATTCTCTCTGAGGCCATCACATTAGGGTTGTATCAGAGCAGCCATGTCACGTGTGTGTGTGTGTGTGTGTGTGTGTGTGTGTGTGTGCTGAGAGAGGGAAAAAACGTTTGTATTTCTAAGGGAGAGGACAAAGATGAGCATTTCCTCAATAGCCAACACCAACAAAGAAGTAAACATTCCCACAATTAACTCTTCCTAGCTCGATGTCCCCCTCCTGCAATTCTTATGTGCCACACACACAATGTTCATTCAACTCAATACAGTCACGGAGAACAATTTCAGGCTAAAGCAACTACTGCTAAAGTCGTTTTAGGATATGCTATTTACAGAATGATTGTGTTATACAATGTTTGACCTACAAAACACAACTTTATATATCTCATCATAAAAATACCTGACACTTGGCAAGAATGTAAACTGATCCCGAAACTCTCCACGCATGGAAAAGACATTGGCATTCCCGTAAATGAGATTAGTGTGTGCATGTGTGTTTGTGAGCAGACAAATGATGATGGATGGTTTAAACCTAAAGCCCAGACTGATTTGATTAGCAGTGTGAGTGAATACCATACGGGAGAGAGAGAAAGAACAAGAGAGGGAGCGTGTGAAAAACAGGGAGGCAATGGAAATAAATTATCTTTTCATAGATAGCGACAGGAGTCTTAACAATTTCCCCTTTCTGGACACACAAGTGGCTACGTGCATGAAAACAGACAGGTGTTCAAGCTACTTCCTTTTGTAGGGAACATGAGGGCACATGCCCCATTCACTAGACACGCTAGCCCGGAGGATCAGGTGTGTTGGGGAATGTTTGTGTGTGTGGGTGTATTATTTTCTGGGTAACTCCAGAGAACAGAAATAAATCAGTTCCAGCAGGGTGAGTCTGTAGTAGGTCTAAATTGTGTGTGTGTGTTCTTCAGGTGTGCCGGTAAGACTTGTGGGAGGAGAGAGCCCAAGGGAAGGCCGGGTGGAGCTTTACCTGTCTGGACAATGGGGGACCGTGTGTGACGACGGATGGACTGATCGGGACGCTGAGGTGGTGTGCCGACAGTTGGGATACAGCAGGTATGTATGTATGTATACAGTATGTCCATGTGTGTTGGAGTAGCCTCTTTGATAGCCTTGTGTTTCTGGGTAACATGATAAAAACTACAACAAGCACAATGACACAATTTGGAGAGATGGGTGCATTTTACAGCTGCATCCAACGATTATGTTCAGTATCGATTAAAGGGACAGTTTGTGGGACACTGTTTGGCGGCATCTAGTGGTGTGGTTGCAGATTGCAACCAACTGAGTACCCCTCCATTCACTCCTCCCTTTCCAGGATTGCGGTAATGTGAGCCGCTGAGTGAACTACTGTGGCCTTAAGGTAACGTAAAAAAACGCGAAAAGCTCTCTTTAGAGCCAGTGTTTGGTTTGTCCGTTCTGGGTTACTCGATCCTTAGTTTCAGGTGATTATACACCAATGAAAACATAGTTATGAATATTACACACTGTTCCTTTAACTAACAAAAACCTCTCGATTAGTCATTTGTCTAAAAAAAATGTCAGAGACAAGTGGAAAATGCCAAACAACCTGCAAATATTTACTTTTGAGAGAGTGGAACATTTTGGGCATTTTTGCTCCAAAACTGAAATGATGAAAAGTTAATTAACTTAGTTGACAATTTTCTGCCAGTCATTTCATTTTCAGTCATGGTCAGGATGTTGGAATAGAGGCAACATGCTGGAGAAAGGCTCAGTTTGAGCTGTGGCATTGCAATGTGATCACTCTATACATTACACCTACTTAAGTGAATCCAGACTGCCTACTGCAAAATCAATCACCACTTCTTAGACTTGGCATCTGTCTTACACTCGCTCCCACAATTCTGTCTGTCCGTCTTTCATCTCTCCATCTCCCCTGTTTCCAGTTTGCACCTCGTCACGCACGTCTCAAGTTTCAAGCTAACCTACAATGAAGTGTTGTAGTACTCGAGATCGGTCTTGGGCTCGAGACCACTTTTTGAAGGTCTCGGCCTCATCTCTGAATCGACCACATTTTTACTCGGTCTTGTCTCGGTCTCAGACAAAGACGACTCAGGATTTTATTTCAAGACTGGTCAAGACCACAATTGCGGGGATATCACTAAATATATATATGGCAATAAAAGAGATGAATGAATAGGAATCGTCATTTGCTTTTTTGTTGGTGTTTTTATGGGAATGTGGATCTTTTGATCAATTTGAGGAATGCCTATGGTTCTACATTTTATCTTAAGTGTGTCATGCAGTGTGTAATCTCTATATACAGATTCTGCACTCATGTAGAATACGGAGGCAACGGGACACAATCTTGGTATCGGTGTTCCGTTTTCAGTTTTATAGTAATTATGTAGGAGTAGTATTGATCGATCACATTCAAGCAGGCTTTGGTTGAATGCAGGTAAACAGTCCGTGGAGAGCAAAAAAGGCATAACGCATCGGCTGAATTGGCAATTTGGGAACCCACCGGCTATCGTCTGATGATGAGTTAACTTTTTATTGGTTTAAAATGAGCTTGTGAACTGGCTACTTGTGAAACAATCCGGTCGTGTATGTCGGCTCTCAACTCCAACTCCAGTCTTGCATCTCAAGTTGCTAATCGGACTGTAAACAATAAGCAGCGCACGGAAAAGGAAGTCTTGGCCCGATTATATCCCCTGGCTACACCGGAAAACCCAGAAATATAACCCCTTGCCTTATATAGGCTTATCCGTCGGAAGACGATGGTTCCGATATTGTGCAGTGTGGGACTCGCACTGGTCTGGTCTTGGTCTCGTTTCGAATTTGATTCACTCTGGTCTTGGTCATGATTTGGTCTGGGTTTAGGTGGTCTTGACTACAACACTGCTACAACGGAAGAACTATGCTTTGAATCATTTTTCTATATTTCATTAATCAATCTTTACAAATTGTGCACTGAAGTGTTTGAGCACTTCTTATGAGCCTCTGCTGTGAGGCCAGCTGCTTTTATTAGAGGTTTTAGCTGTGCTCTTTTGCAGAGCCAAGATAAACATCCAATTAAAGGGCAGGCCAATTGTAGTGCATATGACACATTCACAGTGACATATGTTGAGGCGAAGAAAACTACCTCATCCTCTCTGTGTCCCATTATCTTGTCCCTCTGAGACACCGTCCCATTTTCCAAAACATTGGCAATGGGATGGCAGGGGAAAACTGTAGCGTAACAAACTGTCTTCATTTTCTCTCTCATCACTGCTCAGCATGGGACTCTCATCCCTTAGCCACCCAATTTTCTGTGACACATCTGCGTGTAGATGAAAGCCACATCTGGAGCGCATAAGCGTGAGAGAGAGAGAGAGGAAGCGTGTTGCAGACGTGTAAAAGTCATGTTAGGATCATCATTCTGTCTCGCACAGGGTGTGGTGAAAGGTCATTACATACACAGCAGGTCCCCGAGGGTTAGAGGTTGCTCTGGTGGTGATAAAACAAAATACACATATACACATACTTTTCACGCTAATTATATTCCAAGTCAACAGTTTGACCCTGAGTCACTTTGAATAAGGACCTACATGAGACTGGACAACACACGCAAACACACATGGGAAGTTTGCCTGCATAATACATGAAAAATAGGGCTGTCAGAGTTAACGCAATAATAATGATAACGCGTTAACGCAAATTCATTTTAACGCATTAATACAACTTGCGATTTTTAGGTTGTAGCGGGCTCAGTTTTAAAGCTAGAGTGAAGATACTAGTATCATATGAAACCAAAAAACCTAAGGAATCCATTGGTACCAACCATGTCATAGCTCATCGCGAAGGACGTTAAATAACGCTCCAAAATTGCGCCAAATTTTGGAGAGGAAAAACTGTCATGGACATTTTCAAAGGGGTCCCTTGACCTCTGACCCCAAGATATGTGAATGAAAATGGGTTCTATGGGTACCCATGAGTCTCCCCTTTACAGACATGCCCACTTTATGATAATCACATGCAGTTTTACAGGAAACACTAAACATGAGTGAATAACATGAAACAAGGAAAAACATAAACAGAAGACCCAGAACATAAAATCCTCTCGATACTTGATCATCTTCTAAAGATGCAACACAGTCCAGTCGAGAGCCAGTATCCAAGTCTACATCTTTTCTTCCATCCTCCCTTGCAATATTTAAATCTGATCCAACAAAAGTCAAGAAATATGGTTATCCAACATTTCAAAGATAATTCATGGTACATGTGCAGCACATGAAATATGATGTCTGAGAAAACACTTGGCTTTCCTTTCTAAGCCGAGCATTTAGTATCCAAAGCAGATTTGTTTTGCTTCTTTGACTGATTTTGTGTTACTGTGTGTTGCCACAGAAACACACCAAGCAGACTTGATGTCAGCCTCTCGGCTTTGTTTCAAGTGACTTGGAGGTTCACCCTTTGCATGCTAAGTCCCGCTCAGGGAGCTATTGGAGACACAATGCTAGATGTCTCAATAAGAGACATGAGATTCCCTGAGTGGGGAAACGAGACCTGCCACCCATAAAACCCCAGGGACGCAACATGAGATCCTCTCAGTCGGTTATCTATCAATCTTAATTAAAATGACATCTACAGCCTATTCAGGCACACATTCACAACCACAACCTGCAGGCCTGTGTGTGTTTTAGCAGTTTGCTAATTAAAGTCAGAGGTGAGAAAGTGATACAAATACTGTTGTTATCAGATTGTAACAGTGGTTTGACCTGGTTTGCGTCACAGCCAGAGAATGTCAAACCATAACAATCCATACTAACATATCATCACCACCTACTATACGCTTATACACACACACACACATTCATACAGACAGAAAGATCTGGCAGCCAAGCATTCAACTCTTGAATGTTTTCATTTGTGACATGATTAAAAGGTAATTTAGAAAAGAGGCATATAATTTCATAATAAAAACAAATACATAAGAGTTTTAATCACTTAATCAAAGAAGTAGGACTGTCAATCGATTAAAATATTTAAACGCGATTATTCGCATGATTGTCCATAGTTATATCATGATCAATAGTGATTAATCACACATTTTATCTGTTCAAAATGTACCTTAAAGGGAGATTTGTCAAGTATTTAATACTCTTATCAACATGGGAGTGGGCAAATATGCTTGCTTTATGTAAATGTATGTATATATTTATTATTGGAAATCAATTAACAACACAAAACAATGACAAATATTGTCCAGAAACCCTCACAGGTACTGCATTTAGCATAAAAAATATGCTCAAATCATAACATGGCAAACTCAAACCCAACAGGCAACAACAGCTGTGTGTCAGTGTGCTGACTTGACTATGACTTGCCCCAAACTGCATGTGATTATCATAAAGTGGGCATGTCTGTAAAGGGGAGACTCGTGGGTACCCATAGAACCTATTTTCATTCACATATCTGGAGGTCAGAGGTCAAGGGACCCCTTTGAAAATGGCCATGGCAGTTTTTCCTTGTCAAATTTTATTCTAAGTTTGGAGCATTATCAGTAAAAGCTGAACTCGCTGCAATCTAAAAATCGTAAGTTGCGATAATGCGTTAAAGGAATTAGTGCCGTTGCATTATTATCGCGTTAACTTTGACAGTCCTACAAATAAGTGATTTTTTTTTTTTTAAAGCAAACAAAACCATAACTAGAGACCATCTTGCTATGGGATCACACCAGCCGCAACGCCAAATCGGGCCAGAGGCGTACAGTGGAGGGACCAATGGCCCCTTCCCCACGTCCTAATCCCGATACTTCCGGCGCCCTTGCTCGGACCATCCCATCTTTGAACTCAGCCTTCATTTTGATCTCACCTACACACCTGTAAAGTTTCGTGACTGCATCTTGCACGATTGTGACATTATCTCGTTGAAAAATCTGTCCACAGACAGACAGACAGAACTATGAATACCTGGCAAAATACTCAAAACCGCCTCTGTTGTTACAGTAGGTGTCTTCAGGACCACATTTTGCCATGATGACACACACACACACACACACACACACACACACACACACACACACACACACACACTCACAAGGTGAAAACAATACCAGCCAAATATCGTCACGGCTGGTAAAGATATAATAAAATCTGGACTACACATCGTACACTTAATCTCATCAGACTATTAAACAAAACAGAGATTTAAAATTCTGGACAGGAGCTGTAGCTCCTCTGGAAATGGTTCAAAATGCAGCTCGTCTTCTAACAATAACAAAGTACAGGGAACACATTACTCCACTGTTGGCTTCTCTCCATTGTCCGCCAGTGGAGTTTAGAAATGCATTTTAGTTATTACTTATCAGGCTCTAGGTGAAGCCTGAGTGCATTTTTCTAATCGTTTTGTCCATATAGTAACTTAATGTCTCTCAGGTGTCTACTAGATGTTCCCAGAGCTAGCATTTGGTGTATTTGCCCAAAAGAGTTTGGAATAGTTTACGTCTTACTATTACAGTAGATCATCCAAATCACCTCACTCTTTTTAAAAAGCTTCTCAAGACTTACTTCTATTCCTTTGCTTCTAACTGATGTTTTGCTTTTTTGTTGATGTTATTTATGTTTTGTAAATTCCATTTTGTTGCTCTTGAATTTGTTGCCATCCAACCTTTTTGATACTCTTATTGTGCGACTAACTTATACTTTTGCAGTCTGTTTTATCTCCAGCCTTAATATGAACTACTTGTTTTTGAAAGTTTTAACAGTTTTTTTATTTTAATATTATTTATAAGGCGATAGCAATGAAACGTCTGTGTGCTCTGTGTCCTGTCCATCCTTTGCAGTGGGGTGGCGAAAGCCCGTGTGATGGCGTACTTCGGGGAAGGGACGGGGCCCATCCACGTGGATAATGTGAAGTGCAGCGGCGAGGAGCGTTCGTTGGCAGACTGCATCAAACAGGCACCCGGCACGCACAACTGTCGCCATAGCGAGGACGCTGGGGTCATCTGTGACTATGGGGAATCGCTGCACAGCTACAAAGAGGTCAAAGGTCAGTCAGGTCTGTTTTCTTTTACTTAGAATAAATGGAGCTCTTGTTATTTATTTGGAGCCGAGACTATAGTTTGTTTAGCAAACACTTCCATTATGTCATACACACTGAACAATTAATGAGAAACAAGTGAATAAAGAAAAGTCAGGACTAGGCGGGCAGGCCTTCAGTGTGTGTGTATCCAGATGGTAAAATGGAGAAAGCAATGTTATTACTTCATTCTGTCTGTCACACATCGGGGCAGACTCACACAATGCTATCCGTTACCTACACATATGCTGTTACTTCCATTTCTCACGTTCACATACAAGTCAAACCAGTGCAGGAGGCTGTTTTGTCTCTGCAATATGATGAATTACATCTCCTGAAAAAGCGCTCAGCCTATGTTTATATTTACTTTATTTCAGGTTCATACGTAGTAGTGAAAGATGAATTTCAAACACTATTATCTTTCCGATCAGTCTAACTATTTAATAAGAGCAGCATCTGAGCAGTAAATGTCTGGTTTAACAATCATCACCCTCCCACCCACTCTCACATATACACACCCAACGGTTCCTCTTTTGTCTCTGTCAGATCCTGTCAACTCAATTTGCGGCTTGCGGCTCGTACACACTCGCCAGCGCCGAATCATAGGAGGAGAAAACTCTCTGAGGTAAGCTGGAAGGGACAGGAGGGATTAATGGCAGCCTGGAGATCGCCTGCCAGAGACGTATAGAATGAGAATATTGGGCACATTTTCAAGTCTTGGATGGAAAACAGCTGATCTGAAGCTACAGGCAAAGAAATATCCAATATGCTGTGCTTCCAAACACATATGTTGATAAGTGGAAGCATGGATGTCATGCACGGCCGACACAGAAAATCACACTGGAATTAAACAAGAAAATCCTGTGGTTATGACTTTCCCTGTCTTGCTCTGTGTGTGAGATAGAGAGAGACAGAAAGAGGTTGGGATGAACAGAGAGAAAAGTAACAGTTATGCGTATTTGTGTGCGGTCACATTTATGGGTCGATGTGAAACCAAAGAATGTTTTTCATGCTGAGTATTTATGTGTGTGTGTGTGTGCATGTTTAAAGGACATCCTGCATGTTTACACTTTAAATAGCTGCATGTAAACTCATTTTGCCAGATAATGTTGAGTAACACAGAGAGACAGATGCAAGCTTTTATAACTAGCAGGTTAGACTATTTTAATGCTCTTCTTTCTGGTGTACCGTAGACCAAGAGGAGAGCACACACTACACCTATTTTAAAGTCTTTACATTGTTAGTTTTGGTATTGATTTTAAACTTCTTTTTTTACTTTATAAGGCACAACATGGCATTGTACCAGACTACCTCTCAGAAAGGCTTTTGGTTTATGAACCAGTAAAGCCCCTCAGATCCTCCGGTTCTTCTCTTTTAGCTGTTCCACAAAGCAGAACGAAAACTTTTGGCAAAACATTTTTCAGCCGTTACGCTCCAAGCTGCTTCAACAGCCTTCCAGAGGAGCTGGATTTTTAAACGTCAACTAAAAGCCCACCTATTTAGTTTATCTTTTATGTAGTGTTTTATAATTTTTGTGGTTTTATTATTATTATTATTATTATACTTCTTCCATTATCATTTTTATATCTATATTACTCTATTTTTTATCAGTATTTTACTACTTTGATTAACAGTTGATCATTTTGAATTATTTTATTTTATTAACATTTTACCACTTTTAACAACCTTAGTTTTTTCAGTCGCTTCTAAAGCACTCTGTTCTCTTGTTCGAAAGATACTGTATAAATAAAGTTTGATTGATTAATTGATTCCTCCAAAGAAAAATATCACATAAATCATATTTGGAGATAATTCATGTTGCTATGTTGGCTACCGGTTTAGAGCTCTGTTTTTATTAATCAAGGTGCAATAACCATGTGCTGACTTTATAGTACTTTATAGTATATTTGTGCACTTTTATGAATGCTTGTGTGGTTGTGTGTGTGTGTGTGTGTGTGTGTGTGTGTGCCTGGCTGTGTGTTCATGTCTGTAGGGGCGGCTGGCCGTGGCAGGCTGCGGTTCGTTTGCGAGGATCTCGAGGAGACGGGAGGTTGGTGTGTGGAGCGACTCTCATTGACACCTGCTGGGTCCTCACCTCAGCGCACTGCTTCAAGAGGTCAAACACACACACCGACATCTACTCACACACATATGTATGTGTAAATACTTTTGAAAACCAATTAATTTCATACAGCAGGTTCAGTATTGAGGCCAGGAAATAATAACATACCTTCACTTATCTGTTTACGGGCCTCTCGAAACACATGGCGAGCGTCTTCCCTTCTTTCCACCACTCTTTTCCATGCGTCCACAACATTGGTCAGTCGGCATTTCCTCCCGTCAGTGTCAGTGATTCTCTGAGAGTGTGATGGATAACAGTCTGCAGCTTGTTCCCTGTGGTCGCATATAAATATAGAATTAAAACACACTAAGTACAATTAAAACATGCAATAATTTAGTGCTCTAAACAAACTTTTTAAGGCTGCTCTCCTGATCTTTTACATTGGCCGTTTAGATGTTCTGCACATGTTGGAGTTTTGATCTTTATTCAACGAAATGTGGGTGTGCTTATTCATACATTTCATTCTGCCCGCAGCTTGAGCTACACCCGACCTACACAACTTATTGACTGCTTCAGTATGTTTAAGTCTGACAGAGGCACAAGACGCTCAGCAACGCGAGCAGTGATCAGTGGTGGTTTGGCTGTGGTTGTGGTGCAAGCAGGAAGGGAGACAGCTAGAGTTACTTCATCTGGTCTGGAGGCCTCCACATGGCACCACCAACTTGAAATCAATCACCTAATGCGTACAGCGGAGACGGCAGCAGGAAGAAAAATAATTGAAAAAGAAAATGAACTGATCAGAGGGAGACTTAGCAAATTTGTGAAGAACTGAGGCACTTGATGGTTGTGAGGGCACTAACCCTTGAGTCTGCTTTTGATATTTATACAGCACATGTAAGGTTGTCAGACTGCATATTAAGAATAATATCTTTTGGTTGCGTTACCAAGTTTTAGTTCCAACATTTTGGGGTTTGGGAAAACCACAACTCTTTATAGGCCCCAGCAGCTCTGCCACTATAAATCCTGATGTTTCCACATTAAAGAGAGGAAGAGGTCATTCACTAAATCCGATCCAGTGCCATTTCTCCAGCCATTCCCACTGCCAGATTTGTACTCCTCATGCAGGAACCTCTACTCTGCGATTTGACTCTTACATCCTCTTCCTTTAAATGACCCACACAGGAAATTAAGACCACTTGGGATGTAGCAATCAGGACTGCTAGGACTGATTAATGCAAACATCGTGATTAGTTGACCACCAGTGTGATTGCAGATAACTAATTTTACTCGGACTACCAATGACAAGTCATTTGAAACTGCACAGTATGCACAATAGTAGTCAAACATAACAGTCTTTAAAGCTGCAATGGGCAGAATTGGAATTGGATTATTTTTATAAAACGGTCACTATATCCTGACAGTAGTGCATGAGACAGGTAATCTGAAGAAAAAAAAAAATCACGTGCCTCTGTGTCCTCCGGTCAAACTAAGCAGCGCTGATCAAATATGAATCAATATTCTGTTACTGTAATGCCTATTTCACTCCTCAAATGTTTTCAGAAACAGCTTGTAGTGTACGGTTTAGCTGTAAAATGAAAAAGATTGTGACACGGCCATGTTGAGATCAGTTGAGGAAATACCAAGCACCGCACACCAGCCGGAGCACAGCCAATAGGAACACTCAATAGCAACGCTCTCTCTGAAATGACCTGTGATTGGTCAAAGAATTGTTAAAGCCTGAAAACAGAGCCATGAGGAGGTGCAGAAGACAAGTTATCTCTCAGAACACTTGAATTACAATATGCTGAAAGGTCATTATAGAATTGTTTGCCCAATGATGCCAAAAACGTTCTGCCTACTGCAGCTTTAACTGATTTTTTTTGTGGTTGAATGCCATAGCTTGCTTGTGCAAGAGTAAATAAATCATAAGCTTTAAACTAAATTAATGATACGTTAGTGTGTGTTTAATGACCCAGGTGTTCGCTCACCTGCTGCCTCAGGCTTTTCTGTTTACATCGTACGGGTTTTAATAATGGATCGGAGCTTGAGGAATCCAGCTGTCACGTTGAGATTGATGACATTCCTACAATAGTAACATTTTGCTGACTGCTGCAGATTGGCACAACATGTGTACAGCTAGTGCACCGTACCACATATTAAGACATGACAGAAAATGTGAAAGGTATTTTTAGCTGTCGGCTACATAAGATGATACTTGTTATCGTAGACATTGTACGCAGACAAGAAAGGTCGGACACTACAAAGTACCTCTCTTGCCTGCCTGATCACATATCAGTCGTCAGTGCTTAGAGCTGTTAACTTTGAGCTATGACAGCTTTGAAAAGTAATTTGCTGCATGCGAGCCAGAGAATGCAGACCAAGATAGGGACTTCCGACTTAACAGTGTCACCTTTCTTATGTGGTAACCATAATAGGGCGATACACACAGCAATAAATGAACAAATACACCCACGCAGGCGCCCAATATAAAAAAAATACATCAAGTTGGCACACCCACTCCTGCTTGTTCTAATTTGCACAGATGATGACATGTTTAGGTGCAGCTACCAAATGTAACTAACACGGTTATGTTACCTTATCCCTTACACCTCGATTACCGATTAGTACGTTCATAAAAAGCGACCTCAGGTCAGCGTGGTCACATGCTGTAAACATATTAAACCTATTTATACCTTGTAGCTGTACAGCTGGGCGCTTGCCAACAGTAATACAACTCCAGCAGGTTTGTAACTGCTTTTAACAACAACAACGTGTGAAAGGTAACGTACGTGACACATTCAAACTCCATTCTAATGCTTAGATTTTTCCTTTATGGTGGGTATGTACTGTACGTAGATGAGTGGTCAGCAGTGTCTCCGCTCTGCCAGGAAACGTCGTGGCATTCCCATGTCAGGAGATCTTTCCGGACACACTACCAGTTGTAACTGGACACAGACACTTGGCTCGATTGAAAGGCCTCCTTCCTTCACTGCGCTCCTCTTCCTTCTCATCTCTCCCTCCCTTTCCTTTTATCCCTGACTTACCCTTCTCCTTCTCTCCCACTCCATTTCAAGTACAGCCAAACATTTAAACAAGTCATGCATGAAAGACACTTCATTATGTCAACATATGAGTCAGTTTAAAGCATAAACTAAACCCAGACACGATGACAGATGTATTGTTATCATTCTTGCCTTTACTCATTCTCTGTCCAAGTTTTCATTTTGTTAAGACCCTATAAGTATGTGTGCAACTGATTTATAGTGAATTGATAGAATGTGTAAAAAGCACTACAACAATGTTGTGTTGAAGAGGAGGGTATACAGCAGAGAAAAGGAGAGACCATACAGCTGGTTAGCTACTTGAGACACGCTTTTAGGACTGTCTGATTAAGGATATGAAATATGTATGAGCCTCAGGGGGAACATAAACAATACATAATAGAAAATGTAGCCAAAAACCCAAAAGAAAAAGAAAAATAAGGGCATGAAAATAGTTTTGAGGAAAAGATTTCTCAAGATACCTTGAGAAAAATGTTTACCTATGCATATTTCAAAAGGAGACCAGAGGCCTATACTACGAAGCAAGTTCAACATACCCAGGGTATATTCTCGTTATCTGGCTTAACTAACCCTAACAAGCAAGATCCCGCTTAACGGTCCAACAACGGCAGTTATGAACTTGGTAAATCAACCCAGGGTTTCTCTATCCGGCTATGAGCGCATTCATATGAAAGGGGCGGGGTTTGCAGCATATGACCAATCACAAACATGGACAAATCTACCGGCAGCAGAGCGGTGCATTTTACAAAGGAAAAGCTAACTATAATTTTAGACAAATACGAAGAAGTTAAACACATAATCAGACCAAATTAACACGGTTGAAGCTGCCAAATGCAGGAAGGACAGCTGGCAAAAGAAAAAATTGCCGATGTGTGAATGCGTAAATTAACAGACTTATAAATGTAATGGAATACTCATAAGTCAAACAGTCGTCTACATGTGGCAGTGATATTATAAAAAAACTTTCAGAATATAATGGATGAATAGATTACACTTCATTAGGCCCTGACATAGCGTGTTTGACTATTTCAGCCTTTTTTCAGCTGCGTCCCTGACTCCGGCAGTGTGCAACGGCAAGTAAAAAAATAAATATAAAAACATAATTCAAAGCGGTAAGCACCCTCAGCATAAATCCAGCTGTCCTTCCTGCATTTGTCCGTTTAAACTGTGTTGTTTTTAGCCTGGATTATGACTTAAACTTCCTCGTATTTGTGTAATATTGTCAGGTTACTGCTCAGGTTAGGTGTTCAGCATAAGTTACCATGGTGATCTACCCCGGTAAGAAGTGAACCACCGTCATAGAATGGAAAACCCAGGGTTAACCCTGAAGTTACCTTGCTAATCGCAAATCCTGCTTTGTAGTACAGGCCTCTGGAGCCAAATGCAGAAACAACAGGAACTGAAAAAAACAAGAATTTATTACCAGACTTAGACCACAAGCAGCAGAGATGCACTGCAAAACAACAGCTGCAAACAGCAGGATACACCACAAACTGACAAGGAACAATGGAAAAGACACAGGTATATATACACAGAAGACTAATCATGAGAACCAAACACAGCTGGAGGAGAAGGGCACTGGCATAAGGAGGGAAACTCAAGGATTGGCTAACAAAGGAGACAACGAGGGTGTGGCAGGCAACAACACAAGGGCAGAGCAAACGAGACTAATACAAGACAGGTGTGATGGAAAATAGGCGGGAAAAAAGACAAAAACAGGAAGTAAAACAAGACATTAGGAGAGTGACTATCAAAATAAAACAGGAAACAAACTATAAACAAACCCATAGGAGCATGGCAAGTGTAACATGCTTAAACTTTTTCCAGCTCTAGATGAACTGTTGCTGAGGGAACCCCGGCCAGAGCTCGTAGTTTAATTGCTCATGGTTTATGTCTGCAGTGGGATTGCTCACACCCTCTTTCTCTAATGGCCTCTCTTGATCCACCCCTCTATATTTCTCTCTGCAGGTATGGAAACAGCACCAAGCAGTATAAAGTCAGAGTGGGCGACTACCACTCCCTCGTCCCCGAGGAATACGAAGAGGAGTACGGCGTCGATCAGCTCGTTCTCCACCCGAGCTACCGCTCCCATAGCAACGATTACGACCTGGCTTTGGTCCGCCTGTCGCCGGGGGCAATGGGCCAGATGCCGGGAGAGTGTGTGTCATTCAGCCGTCATGTTCTTCCCGCCTGTCTGCCCATGAGGAAAGAGAGAGTGCTCAAACAAGCCAGCAACTGTCACATTACCGGCTGGGGTGACACGGGTGAGGCTGTGTGTGTGTTTGTGTGTAGAGGGGGGGTGCCTTCGGTGGCCCTGAGGTGCAAAACATGACATCATTTCATTTCACACTTGTATTTCACACATTAGCAGCACTGTATATGGGAAGGTGAAGGATCTTAACAACTTTAAATTATTTTAAGTTAAGGGCAGTTCAGAAACAAAAAAGATGACTTCAAAAGAATAATTTGAGTTGCTGCTTATTTCCAATTTCTTTTTTTACAAGGATGTGCCATGACCAGACATATATTTTAATGTTTGTTCTTCCTTGAGCCAGTCACACCTGTCCTTTTAATTCTGTCTTTATATCAATCTGGACTGAATAAGAGGTCACAGAATTTGGAAATGTTTTCACAAAATGATAGCTAAAAATTGGTATCTGCTTTACTAGAAATCTGCTTCTGTAAATACACAACATTTAATTAAAAAATATGTACCAGGGCAATTAGAAACTAGAAGATAAGTTACAGGTTTCGTCCAAAATTCCATACTAGCATGCTATTTAGTACGCTAAAACAATATGTGAGATATTTTAGTATGTCCGAAACCTTAGTATGAAACCAATAGTATGCAAACTGCATATAATAAATATCACAGTATGCAAACGCTGGACACTACAGCGACATAAATATCCAACAATGCAATGCGGTAGTGACGACGAAGTTCATAAAAGAAATTGACGGACAACTCTGTAACGTCAATAACGCTTCAAGTGTAAGATTTCACTTTGCTATAGACATAATATATATTCTAAATTAGTTCAGACTTTTTTTTCACAAATTTTAACAAATCATCGTTTTGGTCACATGAGGTTGGCAGTAGTTACCATGGTTACACGTCTCCAACCGGCAAGGAGGCTCTCAGGAAGTGACAACGTAAATTACTGCTAAGTGCGTCCGAAAAGATACACACTGCTGTTTATTCTCATAGAAGTATCTTGAACGATAGTACACCTATTGGGTATGTAGTGCACAGTATGCGATTTCAGACAAAGTCACAGTTTAAAAAAAGCACTGGAAATCAATCAATAAATAATGCAGTAACGTAAAAAGTTAATAAGAGATCGTAGAAAATCCTATCACACTTAGACTAGTTATTTGGGATAAAGTCTGTTGTACATTTGGACAGACAGTAAAACAATCCCGTGCTGTAACCACAGTATTTCTACCATATGTAAGTCATTTTGAAGGTCAACTATAAATGCAGAGAATCCTCCACCAGTAATTGGACTTGTTTCACTATATGCTCTGTATCTGTCCGTACACTTGACCGCGCACATCGACACACATCTGTTAGTGATCTTTAAGTTACACGCTGATGTCATCAATCATATAGCAACTAAGTCACAAAGGGCTACAGAAGGTCTCAGTACACGCTTATTCAAAAACATGTACTTCCTATTGAGGGGTTAGTGTGACTTTTTATTCTTAATGTTGGTTGAATTCACATGTAAGTGTGTGTGGGAGAGAGTGTTTTTATTAGTTTACTTAAGCGTGATGACAACATAAGCTATTTAGAGAGTGGAATGCTTGCAATGGCTGTTTAACTGAAGGCGAGATGTCTGCTTTGTACAGCTGTTTGCATTTGGCTCTCTGCCACTCTGATATCACACTCACACACATGCAAGCAAATTTTGTACAAACATACCACCCTAAGCTACCAAGGATATAGTTAATATCATTGTATGATCATGGAGAGAGCCAGGAGAAACACAAAACACTGTAGAGGCTTGGGTTCAGTTGTTCAGTTGAAGGATCTTGTCCTTGTTTTTACTGGTTGTTTAAGGTGCTGGCAGAGGTACAGCTGAGAGTGATGTCATTAGTTTTGCAGGGATTTGGTCATAAACCAAAGTGTTAAAGCTGGGGTAGGCAGTTTTCTGGAAGAGGCAAAAAAAAAACGCCAAAATTTGGAAATATAGCCCTCCTCCTCCAGCTCTCCCGTCTCTGTTCTAATTCCCTCCCACTAAACAAACACAGGCATATGCACGCGCTTCATACAGTAACCTGTACGAGTGCTAGTCATTCATTTCAAACATCATCGCGATCGTGATTGTGATCCCGATGCGTTATACAGCGGCAATTCTATGAGAATTACCGTCCTGTTTTCTTTCCAAACTTGTGGGCCTGTAAATACCTTTGAGTTGACATACTGTTGCTATGTTCACAGTGACAAAAGCAACAAAACGGCCAGCATTGCCAGCTAAATTGTCGGCGAGTCACCGTTGAAGTGTTGCTCAAGCGCTCGTTGACTTGTAGAATGTTGCAGATCAGTTGAGGAAATACAAAGCACTGTCCACCAGCTAGAGCGCAGCCAAGAGGAACACTCAATAGGAAGGCTCGCTCTATCTCTGAAATGACCTGTGATTGGCCAAAGTCTCCCGTCACGGGCTAGATCTTTTAAAGCCTGAAAACAGAGCCATGAGGAGGTGCAGAAGTCTAGTTTTCTCTCCGACCATTTGAATTACAATATGCTGAACGGTTATAATAGAATTTTTGCCCAATGATGCCCCAAGAAAACTGCCAACCCAGCTTTAAGATACATGTTGATCAGGTGATACTGCTAGTTGAAAGGTCAGGGGATCAAAGTTTTTACAATTCATCCTCTAGAGACCATGAATGTATATACCAAATGTCATGGCAAACCATCAAATAGTTGTCCAGACTTTTCACTCAGAATCAAAAACCTCATCCTGCTGGTGTCGCCAGAGGTTATAATGCTAACACACATTTTCCACCTACCTTTTACCTCTCACTCTAAACTCTAACACTTTCCCTCTTTCCCAGGCCGCTCGTACTCCAAGACCCTCCAGCAGGCCCCCCTCTCCTTACTTCCCCGTCGTCACTGCCAGCAGCATTTCCACAGCGCCTTCACGAGCCGCATGCTCTGCGCCGGCAGCATCCAGCCGGAGAGGCGTGTGGACAGTTGCCGAGGTGACAGTGGAGGCCCGTTGGTGTGTGAGCGTCCGGGAGGGGGTTGGGTGGTTTACGGGGTCACGTCCTGGGGTCACGCCTGCCGGACGCAACAGTCCCCTGGCGTCTACACCAAAGTCTCTGCCTTCAGCTCCTGGATACGCAAGGTGATTGGACGCGTAGAGAAAACACGGTGAAAGGTGAATGACTTTCGATCAGAAAGAATGACCCTCAAGACTTTCTCGATTGGTCAGGTGACAACTGATACAGCAATATATTTCAGTCATGAATAACTGATGTTATGAACTGATTATCCAGTGATGTACGTTATAACCTGACTTTCAAATGGAGAGCACAAAGCAACGCTGGACTTTTTCCACCTACAAACTTTATAGAGAGAAAGAGGCTTTTTTGTCTTTTCTCTCATAAGCACTTATTTTAACGATTTAATATTCTCTTGAGCGGCAAGATTTTGGATGGTATTAAATCTCAACTCAAGAAAATGCAACTTAAATATCTTTGTGTTGTTTCTTGTGCATACTACACTAACATGTATATTATTTTCAAAATAATGTTTTTTCTGCTTGCTTTTGTTCTCAAGTTATATTGTAATTTATTCTATGAAACATGTGATTTAAAATGTAGAAAAGGGACCACAGTAAAAACAATTTAATAATACAGTATACTTGCATGCACTCATGCGTATACGCAGTAAGTATTTTGCATGATATGAACTTGCAGACTTGCACTAAGAACCCCTGTTTAGGTACTTAATGCATACTATTCTGTACTTTTGCGTTAAGCATTGTAGTCATATTGACATTTGCTAAATGAAATATGTCTTTCAACCTCATTTCATTATTGTTTATGTAATGTTTCTCCACTGTGCTCATTGTTTTGCTGTGTAAAAAAGCAGATTTCAGGTCTTAGTAATTACTCAGGCATTTCTAATTTACATCCAGTCAGTATTTTGTCCTCGTCTCAGCGCTGCTTGACATTTGCAGAGAAAGGAAGGGACTCAAGTGTTTCTGAATCAAAGCACATAGCAGCATGTCAAAGTGTTGATTTGTCATATTGACACTGTTAATTCATGTAGTTAAGTGTCGTCGAGGTTTGGACAACACTGAATGGAGACAATCTGGTACACTTGAAAAAAATACACTGCCTTCTTATTTGGTGTTTACTGACTACGTGTTATGTATTAATGTACTGTAACATTTCTTTATAAATACAATTTTGTAAAAAAAAGTGTTTGTTGTGTGTTTAATTAAGACATTTAAAGGTTTTGTCTGTTGTGTAAAATGTAAAAACATTTTGGTGTCACTATACTTTCTAAACGGTTGTGGCGCTTTATGTTGCACGTTCTGTTATTCCCACACATCTGAAAGGTGACAGCAGCTGGAACAACGGAGCTCTTTCAGGTTCGTTTCTGACTGCAAACCGTCAAACTGAGCACCACTGTGTTAAACAATGTGTATGCACACACATTCACACTCACACACAGTGTCACTGCTTTGTCACTGTGTCGACAGGAATGGCAGCCATTATCTGAGTTGTCCTCACTTACAAGGCAAACATGTCATGTTGACTTAACACCCATCTAAGAATCGGGACCAGTGGGAAGCTGCACGAAATCTTGGCAACATAAATACAAATATTCTCACCTTTCCAGCATTTGTTTTTGTTTGCTTTGCTCCTCGTATCAAACCACTTCATTTGATATGCATTCACTGTATGTTTTTTCTCCTTATAAGCCAAATACTTCCTCGATCCAGTGTTTATATCAGTATGTTTTAATATGTAATGAAATAGCACCATCTTGTGGTTATCCATTACTTTAAACTTCATAATGCTGTATAGATGGCAATTTTTAATTGCAATAGGCCCTTTTAAAAGCAGCCATTTCGACATGTAATTGCAGGGTAAACACAGGTGTAATTGATAAAATTAATTATGGTCCCGTTCTATTTAGTGTCACAGATATTCCTGTGAGCCAGCATGCACAATAGCAGGGCCCAGGCCACCTAAATGAAACTCGGCCATAATGTATTTATGTATTAATTACACCTGTGTGTTAACCTTGCAATGTCATGTCAGAATGGCTGCTGTGAAAAGGGCCTATTGCACAAGTGGAATTTGTATCTCCATAGCAGACTTTTCCTTTGTACGATTTATGTTTACTTATGGACCTAACTGAAACAATGACTAATTGTCACCTCTCTGGCTCGAAAGCTGCGATAAAGTAGAGAAACCAGACGAGTGTAAAAGTAGGCTAACATAACTATAAATAACAAAACAAACATGTCAGTAATGTCATGTGAGCATGTGTAGATGGATGTGTGAAGTGTCTGCAACAACCAAAACAAAGCAGCAGCCAAGTGAAGAGAGAGCCTCTGTGGGAAGGAGGTGAGCTTTATATCCTGAACCGCTCCGGCCCAGGTGTGGATTATAAAGCTGATGACCCGGATCCTGCAAGACGAAGAATACAGAGACACCCTAGTCGTCACACACCTACACTAATTCATTATTTGTTGTCATTTGAAAATCAAAGTGACATGATGCTTAAAATTAAAGAAATTAAACAGTCAAAATTGAATTATGTGTCAACCAGACACGATGGTTGAACACACATGAACACAGAGGCAGATAGTTCATTTAACTAATAAGCCCAAAAGGCACAACATGCTGCAGCTGGGGGAATATCTGGGAGTAAACCTGCAACTCCATCTTCATTTATCTTGTTTTACAGCTGCTCCATTGATTGCCTGAACTCAAAGAACTGTCTGAAGTCTGAGAGCACCCTCCTGTGGTCATTATCACACATTACAAAACATTGGATCTCATTTTATATAGTTAATATTATGGAAAATCAAACCTCAAAACATTCTTATATTCCCTGTGATGTTCTATGAGTAGTATGACATTATAAAACATATAAAAAATTATTAAATATAGGGGAAAAAAAACATTTCTAATTGTATAAGTGATTTTTTGGGCTGGGATAAATATAAGAAACTAAACATATAAATGAAATATAAAAAACTAAATCCTGGATAACGTGCATGATTAACACACAAATATAAATGTTAATTAAATAAATGCAAGTGTTAAATTAATCTAAGATTTATTTATTATTATATTCATAATGTCAATTATAAAACTGTCATAAAAGTGTGTTTTTTAACTGAATATTACTTTTTTTTTTGATTCTTCTGATTGTTCTTTTGTTGGTTTTGATGTTGAATATCTTTCAACACTCTTTTGTAAAGTCTGCTAATTAAAGTTTTTCAAACCTCTAAGCTTCAGTTATATTCAAATTATGCTACATATGACATCAGAATCAAAGCATTGTGCATAAACATGAAATTAAATGGTGACTAGAGGAACCAGACAGCATTTCTTTTGTCTTTTTCTTTCTGCTGTTCCCACTAAACCTCTAGCTGCAGCTCGCTGCACTAATGAGCATATATTAGATGTCACCAGAGGTGGTGCAGAACAGAAGGTCTCATTATACACGGATAATTTATTTCTACTCATATCTGTTTCCGTCCCTTAAACTCTTGCAACACTTGGGAAAACCAGTGGGGAAAGATCTGAGGATAATGATTAAACCTAAAGAAGGGTGATCTCATGCACATCCCAGGGGCTGCTAGAACAACCCTCCTCAACCAGCTGCTTTTAAAGATGACTGTGTGTATAGATTTGTGTTACTGATTATCTCTTCAACACTTGAGTAATGTACTTCCTTTATCTTTTTTTAAACTTAAACTCTTAAAAAGTTGTGTGGGACAACAAATCTACCTGCAGAAAAAGATAATGCAACAACCCAAATCTCCTGGTGGCATATCACTGGGCTGCAACTGGCTGTGAATAAATTCCCCTTTTCATATCCAATATTTCATTTTTTTTTTTTTTTTTAATCAACAATGAAGTTAATAGTTAATGTTAAAAAATAAAGATAAAAAATATTTTTTTATCAAATATACAGTATGCAGACCAGAGACTTAAAGCTGCAGTGGGTAGAATTGATTGATTGATTGGAAAATGTTATTTTTATAAAATGGTCACTATATCCTGACAGTAGTGCACAGGTATCATGTGTCCTCCGTGTCCTCCGGTGTCTCTGAGCAGCTGTCAATCACTCACCAACTCCGATCAAACTAAGCAGCGCTGATCAAATATGAATCAGTATTCTGTTACTGTAATGCCTATTTATCTCCTCAAATGATTTCAGAAACATCTTGTAGTGTACTGTTTAGCTGTAAAATGAGAAAGTTTGTGACCCGGCAGTCATGTTGAGATCAGTTCAACAAATACCAAGCACCGCCCACCAGCCGCAGCAAACTTTCTCATTTTACAGCTAAACAGTACACTACAAGATGTTTCTGAAAACATTTGAGGCGAGAAATGAGCATTTCAGTAACAGAATATTGATTCATATTTGATCAGCGCTGCCTAGTTTGACCGTTTGATCAGAGTTCACCAGTGATTGACAGCTGCCTCTGTTGAATGAACAGCCTACAGGAATGCTCTCTCTCTGAAATGACCTGCTTGGGCTACATTTTTCAAAGCCTGAAAACAGAGCCATGAGGAGGTGCAGAAGTCTTGTTTTCTCACAAAACACTTGAATTACAATATGCTGAAAGGATATTATGGAATTTTTGCCCAATGATGCCAAAAAACATTTTGCTTACTGCAGGTTTAATAAATAAAAACACTGAATGCTTTCTGCTATTATCCCCGCCCGTAACTCTGCAGTAGAGATCGAACCCTGCAGTAAACAAGCCATAACTGGAATACCTGACATTATTTCAGCTCTTTCTTCACTGTCACTGCTGGCTCTTTACAAACACAATAGGCTACTGCAGTGATGGAGCTGCTGCTGATAGATAGATAGATAATGACTTATGGGAGACCATATTGTATATTTAAACTTTCATCTGCAAAAAATGGTTCTTTGAGTGTAAAATTTGTTAAAGAGTTGCTTAAAATGAATTGGATTTTTTTCAAATATAGACCATATGTTCTCTCTCTGACATTCACATGCTGCGTGATGTCCTTCTCTCCTGCCTTACTGGTAACGGATGTTTTTAATAGATTTCTCACACAGTACAGTCTTCCAGTCTGATCTTAAAGACCTGTTTGGACAATAGTGTTCAGACTTGCAACACATAAATTTGAAGGTAGTTTTGTAAGTAAAGGTTTTTTTCCTGTTGCTTTGGTAATGTCAAAGTCCTCCATCACATTCAAGGTTTATTGCGAATGTTGTACATTTTATGATCAGAGATATCAAAAAAAAATAGCTCAACATAAGATCGACAAATACAATCTCACCTGGCAACCCTCCCTGCAGTATATCAACACACTTACCCACACCCTCTAACACTGACTGATATGGGATTACCATGTTGTATGTGCCTTGAAGGATAGGTTCACAAAAGTTTCCAAACGAGCCGCCATGTTGCAACAGCCCACGAGTGAAAGCGTTCGTCCAATCAGGTGCCTCGTGGCAGCCCATCTAGCGTCCAATCCTGGGAAGCGAGGCGATTCCTCACGTCCAAAAAAGCCCATGTGGACACTTGGTCAAGTAAAGTGGATATCTTCCAAAGTTACAGACTTTATTGAACAAAATGTCCCTGTTGAGCTGGATGGATTCAAGACAGACTTGAAAAATTGTAAACCTATCCTTTAACATTACCACAATGTGTTGGTAGATATATTCTATAATATATATATATATATATATTCGAATAAGCGTGTATACGCGTTATGGTAATGCAGCACGTGTGACAAGTAGTGACACGGTGTGACTCTCACAAGATAAAGCATGGGATATCTTCTCTTTCTACACAGGTAAATAACTGCAGTCTAAATTGGGCCGTGTGACGACATCAATGACATTCATGACAAACGGTGCGAATGTCTGCTATTTTGTTCTCTGTCCACGTTGACTTCCTTTTTTTTTTAAATTTTTCATCGTCATGTCAATGTTTGTGTAACAGCATTGTCTATATTTTGCAGTCTGACATGGTGATGAAAACAGGAATAGTAAAAGAACGTCATTGTTTGCAGTGAATAATATTGTATTTTAGGTTAGTTAATGGTGACTGACGTCAACTGTCATCTCCATGTCATTTTCACTTACCTTAGAGGACAAAGAGTCTACTGTCAACCCTTTAGGACAAACATTATG
Source organism: Sebastes fasciatus (assembly GCF_043250625.1). Lineage (NCBI taxonomy): Eukaryota > Metazoa > Chordata > Actinopteri > Perciformes > Sebastidae > Sebastes > Sebastes fasciatus. Next base: position 28,701,995 of record NC_133797.1, read on the forward strand.
TGACTTCACACGTGTGTGTACGTGTGTGTGCAGGTGTGTCCTTGCACAATATGGTTCATGTGTGTTGCTTGGTCGTTAGAAAAAAAAGATCTTATGCTCTCAGTAATATCCATTTCTTTAATTTTGGTTTCTGTGTTTGACATTTAGGGTTTTTTTTGCATTCAAATTGAAGCTCAACGACGTAGGCCACTGGTTTTAAAAAGGAAAGAAAAAAGGAGGTTGAGACTTAAATGAGACACTGACAAAACAGAAACTGCCTGCGGTTACAGTAGCTACTTAAAGACTCTTGGAATTAAGTGTCATATCCATTAGGCTCATTTTGGTCAGTTTTTCTTCCCCGCAAACTCGTGTCCCCTTAGCGGTGAAATCATCAGCGCTCATGCTCCGCTTAATGGACACGGCGCTCTTCTGCATGGCTCAGCACAAGAAAATAATGAGCGGGCAATGCGTCTTGCTTCAGTGACTCATTTCCAGGCCATACTTTTCCAGTGAAGGCCTCAAGTGACATCTCTAAGGGTGAACAAGGCTACCAGATCTACCAGAAACTAGCTTCACTTTTAAAAAATATTAACTCACAAAACAATGAGAACCTATCATGGAAAGTAACAGCCCGTCACTCACCCTGAGTCTATGCACTTATCCTCCCTGCGTATTCATTCTCGCTGTGACAAAAAAAAACTTTAAAAAATAGTAACATTTTTTTTTTTTTGTCTTGGAGATACATGGAACAGAACTTAGTGCAAAGTCATCTCTATGGGAACCACGCACAGCTGACCAGCGCTGCTCTGGCGTCATAAATTAAAGGTGAAAATAAAACAAAAAGTAATTATAACCATCAAAGTCACTGCAGGTCTGCACGAGAGTTCACCACAGTTCACAACAGGGTTTGAGCATCAGAGGTTTGTCAAATGCTCCTCCTCTCCCATATAGTCATCTTCATCTGCATAATGTGGCTCTTCCTTTTAGTCCCACTTTCTTCAGAGCTGTCAGTCACCCGAAACTCTCATTCCTCCTTTCATCCTTTTCAAGAGTTCAGTTTCAGCCCGCCAAAGTTTCTTTTTGCGCTCTCGTGACTTCTGCAGCAGCGGTCACAGCTCCTATAGGTTGAAACAAGGCACCCCGTCCTCGCCTTCACCTCAGGGTTCACTAAAAGGCCACAGACTGTGCATCTGAAGGATCAGGTGCTCCTGGTCACTTCCTGGTCTTTGACCCCTTGACCTTTAACCCTGGCTCATTGATGCAAAGGTTATCTAACCTTCAGAAAGAGGTAAAGAGAGGGAGGGGGATAGAGAGAAGAGGGAAAAGTAATTTAATTCCATTTTGTTTACGTATTGATTCAAATGCCAACCATGAGAAAGGAGAGAAAACATATAATGCGTTTGCTGTGAATGGGCTGGAACAACCTAAGCGGACTCGTCAAGTGGCTCCCTCTGAATCATAAACAGTAGCACAAACAAATCCGCAGACAAAAGACAAACAGTGTTGAGCACTGCAGAAGAAAAGAGAGCTCTGCAGAGATCAAGGTGAGGCGACTGTCAGCAGCAGCACTTACACCAGGAAGCCTCATTTAAGAGCATGCTTTGAATGCCTTGACAGGATTACGAGGTAATCGAGTTCAGAAGATGTCTTTATTTTTTCTTCGAAACCAGCAATGTTTGTATTTACTTTGTATTTTGAATCATCCATTGATACTCTACCCAAACATTTTGCTTTTATTGCTTGCTTTGTATGGTTTAACTTAAGGCTTAATCTTAAGAGACCCACACAGAACCATTTTTCTCTTTTTTAGAGGCGTACAGGGGGTCTTTAGGGGGAGATAGCAGGTCAGCAGTAGATGTCACATAGAATTGGTGTACATCATCTGAAAGCTGGGAACCTGAAGATTAATTTTAGTTTATTTTATTATGATAGAAGTATATGATGGCCATTCCCATGCTCTATTATGTCTCATAAGTTGTTGCAGCAATTTTTGGGTTGATACCATTTGTTACATAGATTTGGTGCTAAATTTAACCATTTTTTTACCATTTGAGAATTGATAAAAATGATCAATAATCCCTCCAAAATACCACATTAAGACACCAAGACCTTGAGGAACACCATAGAAAAAAGCCATGCTGTGATTTGATTTCAAAAACTTTTGGAGATTCCTGTAAGAATTGCATTTTTCGGTGGTTGGATGGCGAGCACTGGCAAGTTCTGGAAACTGCTTAGAAACCCCCTTATTGTCAATCTACTAGGAAAGCCATCCATCCTCTGAATGCTCTAGGTCTGTAGTTTGTGGCTGTAAAGTTTCATGAGGCTGTGATTATCCTAGAGGTCACAACAGGTCATTTTATACAGTGAGGTTAAGTTTAAAAAAATGGTCTCAATGCAATGAAATGGCTACTATGGGGACTAACGTCATCACACATGAATACAATTAGGCTCATTGGATCCACAAGAGTCTCATCTTTACAGTGATACCCAATTTATGTAATTCCAAGACTGTTTAGGGACCCCAGTATGCAGAAATATTCAAATATACCTTTCTTAGAATAGGCGGAAATAACACATTTATACTGCAAACAAAAAGCTGCATGTGATTATCATAAAGTGGGCATGTCTGTAAAGGGGAGACTCGTGGTTACCCATAGAACCCATTTTCATTCACACATCTTGAGGTCAGAGCTCAAGGGACCCCTGTGAATATGGCCCTGTCAGTTTTTACTCGCCAAAACTTGATATGACATACTGTACAAATGGATTTCTTAGGTTTTCTGTAGCAGTACGTCTAATCTGGCTCTAAAACTGAGCCCGCTACAGCGTCTGAGAGACAGTAAAGTTGGTCTCAGAGGGTTAAAGGCCCTGAAAACATATTCAATCAGATTCCTACTACTGTATGAGCAATAGGGCTCTACATGAACATAAAACCTTCTGCCAAAGTCTGAACTGTTTTGGTTATTACACATGAGAGATTTCTGTATTGTGTTTTTATTAATTTCCTTTCTCTTTGGTTGGAAGTGAGCCGGACTCTGTTAAAAGGGGCGATGACACATATTTCCATGCACCAATCAGTTTAGTCTAGCAATGTTTGAATCGAAATCTAATGACCGTTGAGGGGTTGCATGCTTATGTTTCTAGCACACAACCCACGGAGTTAGACGCTTAATGAATAATAACTATGACTCTAAGTGTTGCTTATTTAGTCACGAAAATGTAATCTCGTGAAGAAATACTTTAAACCACGTTTTCAAGGGCTTCAAGAATTTTTTTTTCACTATCTGCTGAAGACAAGTTTTGACTTGCATTTATAAGCTGATGAAATACTGTAAGTGTCACACAGAGTTTAATGCTGCTGACCTTCTGCAGCTCCTCTCTTAGCCAGGAGGGAAGCGGCTGTCCGAGGCGATGCAGCAGCTTCGACAGCTCCACGTTGTGTTCCCTGTAGTACCTGGAGAGATATGCATGTGCCTGAAGAGAGAAAAGGGGGGTGAAAAAAGAGGGAAGAAGAGAGCAAAATAGGTAAAAAGATGAGCAGACATAGACGGGGGAGTGAGGGAGATGCAGTAAGGGAAAAAAAGAAATAAGGAAAGAAGACAGAAAGTATAGTAAGGCATATGGAAATAGGCAGGGATTTGGGGAGAGGCATGAACAAGGAGGGAAAAAAAGGAAAGGTGAGATGTGCAGGGAGTGAAAAAAGGGTTGGAAGGAGAGATATTTAGAGGAGAAAATAAAAAGACAGCATGGGAGTAGGGAGCAAACAAGAAATTGAGAGAGATTAATGATGTGCCACCATCTTTAGATTAGTTTATTTCTCCTTAATAGGACTTTAGGGCCACTAAGTGCCAACAGAGCTAAGAAAAGAGTGGTTAGAGAGAGGTAGAAAATTACATGAAGGATGTATGAGATCCATTATCTCTCTCCCTCCCGTGTGCATCCCTCATCTCCCCCTCTCTCCTCTCTCCTGGTGTTCCCTCCATCCTCTTCCTCCTCATCTGTCCTCTCCTTCTGTCCCCACCGGTGGAAACTCAAATACAGTATAATTACAGGTGACACTGAGGCGCAGGCATTAGCCACGTGCGAGCACATGAGGGAAGACAAATTGTATCTGTGTGTGTGTTTGTCTTCATGTGTGATTCATTGTCGGGCAGGTCTGGTCTCTCCTCGGTGGAATCAGTAGCCAGGACAAAGATTTATGGATTGGATTTTCTACCCTCTACCGTTCTCTCCCTCCATCCCTTTCCACCGCCTCCCCACATCCTCTCTCTCTCACGGGTGTTGTGTCACTATTGAGTCCTCATAATTAGGTTGTAACTTTTCGGCTGGATCTGATTGGCTGACAGTTTCCACCCCGACGCCGAGTCCTGTGGGAAATTTTGCCACAGCGATGGAGGGGACTGGATATCACTGTCAGTCAGACTGCTGCTGCTTTTGCTTTTTCATTCGTCTCTTTCTCTAACATTTCATTCAATGCATATAAATGCATAGAAATGTATTTTAATTAAAATGTTTACCTCCGGCTCCATCGGAGGGTACTTTCTCCCTTTGCTCTTCCCCAAACATTTTGTCTTTCCTCCCTCAAGGAGCTGGCACCAGAAACCCTTCTGAGGATCAAACCTGAGAGGAAAGAAACACAGAAGAGAGAAATGTTAATACAAATTAAATTAAGTTATTATAAGTACGGTTCAGGAACAAGGCCACGCTTCTCTCTCCCACTAATTCATTCACCTGCACCTCGTTAATTCTACCACCTGTGCCTCAATTATTCAGCCACCTGCGCTGACCTATATATGTGTGTCTCACCCCTTTCACTCCCATTTGTCTCGGTTCTCTTGATCCCTCCACCCCCCAAACCCTGTTCGTCTCCTCTTTTCCCTCTCAGTGGCTGGCACCGTTGTGTTCGTACCCCGGGTGGATGACGAAGCACAAAGCTCATTGAGACGTACCCCCACCCTGAGTCTCGACCCCCGGGTTCCCAGACACTCCAGCCACAGCAAGACGCCGTTCAGCCTCGTTCATCCCCACGTAATCAACCCCCTTTCAGCCTCTCCTCGACCCCCACCATACACAACCTCAAACCAATCCTAAACCCAATCTCCTCGACCCCCAATTAGGGCCGCAACTAATGATTATTTTCATTGTCGATTAATCTGATGATTATTATCTAGATTAATCGATTAGTTGTTTGGTCTATAAAATGTCAGAAAATGGTGAAAAATGTCGATCAGTGTTTCCTAAAGCCCGAGATGACGTCCTCAGATATCTTGTTTTGGCCAAAGATATTTAGTTTACTGTCATAGAGGAGTAAAGAAACCAGAACATATTTTAAGAAGGTGGAATCAGAGAATTTTTACGTTTTTTTCTTAAAAAATTACCAAAACGGTTTAATGGATTATCTAAATAGTTGGTAATTAATTTAATAGTTGACCAGTAATCTACCCCCGATCATCCCACCGAACACGACCTTCACTCAATCTTTCCCAAAACTATTTTTATACAGTACACATGGTGTGGTCTTTGTTAGAGAAATAAGCAGTATAGGCCTGAGTTCAGTCTGAATATAAAGCAGTGTCTCGTCTCTTAAGAAATTAAAGTTGAAAAAGTGTGCCCCTCTTACACTCATGGACTAGACATAAATGTCACTACGCATTCAACACACTCTCTGTCTGTCTCTTACTCTTTTGCTATCGTGCTATCGGTGTCTCTCTGACTGCCACTCCGTCTTGTTTCATCTCTGTCTCTATCAGCCTCCCTCTCCATTGCGCAGTCTCTCTCTCTTTCTCTCAATGCAGACACACAATAATCATGAGAATAGTTTATTGGTTGGTTGTAACAGTAATCCACTTCTAATGGATTACTGTATTACTAATTCTTTATCAGATGGTAAAATAGAATAAGAAGTTTGCTTAGGCTATAGTTTGACTTGTTTACTCCCTTCAACACAAATCTAATTTAAAATGTGATTACTTTACTTATTGGTTTGGATTCATTTGTGTGTAAAGAAAGACACCCCGAGAAAGACGACTGTGCCAATATGAGTATTTTTATAATGTACGAGTCCATGTTTATTAAAGGCTTTTTATTTTAAACCATCCAGTTGAGTGCCTGGGATTTATGCCAAAAACTACCAATGGATGAAAGCATTTTTTTCTTTTTAAAATAAATTCTTTTCCCCTCCAAGATTATTTCACTTTTTATACATTTATTCTTATTTTCTTTATTGATTTACTGCTTTCTATTTCTTTTCAAATGTAACAATTAGGGCTGTGAAAGTTAATGCCATAATAACGCGCTAATGCAAATTTGTTTTAATGCCACAAGTTTCTTTAACGTATTAACTCAACTTGAGATTTTTAATTGATAAACACATGCAGTTTTGGGAAAGTCATAGTCAAGTCAGCACACCGATACACTGACAGCTGTTGTTACCTGTTGGGCTTGAGTTTGCCATGTTGTGATTTGAGCATGTTTTTTATACTAAATGCAGTACCTGTGAGGGTTTCTGGACAATATTTGTCATTGTTTTGTGTTGTTAATTGATTTCCAATGATATATATACATACATTTGAATAAAGCAAGCATATCTGCCCACTCCCATGTTGGTAAGGAGTATTAAATACTTGACATATCTTCCTTTAAGGTACATTTTGGACTGATACAAAAATGTGCGATTAATCACAATTAAATATTTGAATCGATTGACAGCCCTAGTGACAATACATGTACAAAAATGTTAAATATGATATATATAGAATGTCCTCCTTGTTTATTGCAATGTGTTACTTATCTTCAATTAGTCTCTATCCAATGAATAAATAAATAAAAATAACCAATAATCACTGGGGGATTTACGCATGTGCCTGAGATGGAACTTCAATTCATTACTGAATGTAAAAAAACAAAACATAAATGTGACAGAAATATTTTAATAAATTCGATGCCTCTATAACGTTCCAATATCGGCTCTATGAGCATGCCTTGTGAAGCCAAACTGTCACTCTTATGAAAAGACTATTGCACCCCAGCAACATGTTATGTGACAATGTGTCACCAGGCGAGGAGATGGTAGGTGACTTTCAAAGCAAAGTACTCTAGTAATAAAGACATGTGCTCCTGTGTATATGCATGAATACATATGCTTGTATATATATTTAATATACAGTATGTATGGGTATATGCCTGCACGTGTACTTTATGTTTATCTGCTGCATATGTAATGTAAGATATCTTGGTAAATTTCTATGCTTGTATACATTTATGCACATTGCTTCTGCAGCATAGTAGCACAAAGTACATCTGAAGAAGAGGTAAAAAAATCAGGGATGCACGATGATATCGGCACGAGAGAAAGAGAGAGAGGGAGGCTGATAGAGACAGAGATGAAACAAGACAGAGCGGCAGTCAGAGAGACACCGATAGCACGATAGCAAAAGAGTAAGAGACAGACAGAGAGTGTGTTGAATGCGTAGTGACATTTATGTCTAGTCCGTGAATGTAAGATGGGCCCCACTTTTTCAACTGTAATTTCTTAAAAGAAGACAAGTTGAAAGATACGCACTTTTGTTAACTGCTATTTGGCAGTCAGAGTGTAAGGGCTAATGTGGATGTGACTGAAAGATGCAAATATTGTTCTTTATCTGCATGCATCAGTGGGTGAATGAAAGAGGGGAAAAAAACATTTAAGTGGTTCTCCTTCAGTTTTCCTCTGACAGAACAGGAGGAAGAAAGGAGAGGGGGATTAAATAAATAGGCTCCAGTGTTGAGGATCTGTCAGACCGCTGCCATGTCAAGAGAATGAGAAGGAGAAAAGAAAGATTAGGCTTTTGTATAACTCCGTCTTCGCCCAAAACACACTCACACACACACACACACACACACACACACACACACACAGCTTCCTTATTATTCTGTCAAAATGCATCTCTTTACGAATTATTTGTGTGCATGTGGGCTTGTGATTCAAGACAGAGGCACTCTCTGTCCCAATCTGAGCTACACTTTCTAGATGTCCCTGTCTGGAGATTTGAGGGCCTGCAAGCAAACTGCATTCTGATGAGCCGCGCTCGAGATAAATAAAACCATTTACCACTCCTCCCAAACTTAAAGGTCACATGCCAAAATCTCTAATGCAGTTGAAACAGAGCATCGAGAGGCCAAAGCTACTTCTCTGGAGTTGGATTAAAACTGGAAGTTGGTTGGCATTAGGGCTGCACAATTAACGAATATTTATCGTGATCATGATTTTGGCCCCCCACTATTAAATGAACATGATCGAATGCGATATTAATGTTTAAGATACATGCTCCACTCATGGAAAACTCTGCTGCATTTCAAATCAAGCGCTTCCTAAACTAACAGCCAGCCACCAAGGGGGCGATCCAGATGTTTTGGCTTCACTTTTGGGGAGCTGTCATGCCGCTGCACGCAGCACCCTACAGCGGCAGCCTGAGAAACACTTTCCTGAATCTTATGGCTGCAGTCCAGAGTAGAAAAGTAATATACAACAGAGAGCAGATGGGCAAAATGAAAATGCACTGAATTCCGGTGAAGAAGAAGTTTATTTTAAGTCTTATTTTGATGCAAATATTTGTGCATTAGCAGAGACGTAGCACAATGTGAAAGCATGGCACCGTTGATTTAATCTGGGGTCAATAGTTTTGGTTTATTTCGCTTCAAGGATGCATTGTGAATAAAGACGCTCTTGTTTTGATGCAAATATTTTTACATAAGCAGCAATGTAGCACAACATGGAAGTGAAAGCAGTGCTCTGTTTATTTAAAGTGGCAGTAGGCAGAATGTTTTTGGCATCAATGGGCACCTCCTCAGGCAGCTGTCAATCACTCGCGAACTCCGATCAAACGGTCAAACTAGCCCTAGCTGACCTGCATATTTTAGCTACAGACAACCCCTATATCGCTTACACAATAAAGACCCATTATTTCTCCCTTTTGCACAAGACGTCTTTGTGAGAGACTGCAAAGAATATGTTTAGTTCATACTGAGGAACTTGCATAAGTTATTTATCATGGTTACAGCCTCTGGAGTCTTTGCTGTTTAAGTTCTTTCGGATTGACACCGTGGCGTGCACTAACCTTTTCGTACTTGTATTTATGCAGACAGCTGTAACACAGACAGGCAGGCAGTGTAAGTGAGACAGTCAACGCTCTGCTGGGATTTGATCCCAGGCCAGAGACTTCACCACTTGACTGTCTTTTGGCAAGAATAGGCATACATTTTTTATTGCTTGAACAAATGTGTTTAATATGTAATACAAATATTATTCATGGGCTTCAAAATTGTAGGCTTATCAAGTCATTTTACTTTATGCATTACACAAAATGACCTGCTTTGTTTCTTAACACTAATGAATTACTCCTTTTCACAACCTTGTTATGTTAATTTGACATTATACCTAAGAATTTCTGCCATGTCTTCTAAAATTAAATGTCAAAATTCCTTGATGTTTCTTTTCTCCTTTTTTGTCTCGTCATCTCTTCTTCGTCTTATATCCATGTCCTCTTTGCTCTCTCTGTTGGGACCACATACTACTTTTTACCCCTCTACAAATACTGACAATAACCCAAACATAAATCTGTGTAAAAGCAGAAATGTAATAGCTCAAAGCAAGCAGCGAACTGACCATCTGCTATTGGCTGATCTTTGGTGCCAGGTGATGTCACTGTTTGTTGTAGTTTTCAGAGAATGAAACAACCTGGCACTAAAGAGGAGAGTTTAGTACCCCAGTGTTCGCCAGTAGATGTCAGGCTTCACACACATTTGGGTTTTGGAGTCTTGTTTCAGCTTGAATCTGTACCATCATTTCTATCACGGTGCACGCCAGCCAGGTGAAAGGTTGCCCTTCGCCCAGGACGCCAGGAGATGGAGGGGACTAAAGAGAGAAAGCAAGAGAGACTCACGTAAGGGCCTGGGAGTAGTTGAAGTGAGGAGTGACTCCCAGGAACTTCTGGACTTCATCCATCACTGACGCAGGGTCAGTCCTCAGCTGATGGCCGTCTATGATCATCACCTACACACAGAGACATTCATACTGTAACACTGGGTACTATTAACTAACTAGTTAGTGCATCACAACTCATTTAGGCAACTTAATCCACTTTAATGACAGCCACAAACGCTGGAAAACAGAGCTCTGAAAGCTGATCTAAAATATCACTTTACTCTTTTTTTTCATGTGAAGTATTTATACCTATTCCTGAAGGCAATATACAAAGTGATACTGTATTTAGTTCCCATCTAAACACAAAAATAAGGACATTTTAAATAATGCAAAACAGATATAGTTACCATTCATTTAATTATGTTCCTGATCACGGTAAACATCAGTAAATCTCAAAAATAAATCTCATCTCTCATTCCCTTTCTATAAAAAATATGAACAATAAATCTCCTCTTACAAAACCAATACAAGGCTTTAACATTACATACTGTATGAGCAATAGTTTAATAATAATATGTGCAATACAGTGCATCTGTTTCTGTGCATACCTGATTAGCAGGGTAGTGAGTGAGCCATCTCTCTAGGTGTGAGGAGTAGAGACCGGGGATGAGACAGCGGCTCTGCAGGGAGCGGAGCTCAGCCGGCGCTCCCGGTCTTGCACTGATGACATCATAGAAGGTGAACCGCAGGGCTGCGTGGTCCTCGTGAGCTCTTTGATGCTGGGAAGGTTAGCAGATAGATACAGCCACGTAAGCTTCAGAGAATTCACTCTTATTTTACTATTCATCTCATTCCTCGTCTTAAACATCAAGTAATATATTCACAACTTTGCACGAGAGAGCGTTTTTTTTTATTGTTGACAATGACTTAACATTTGAGCTGGCACGTTGTTGACATTCATGTCTCATTAATCAAACAGACTTGAGCGGAAGATTTCAGGATTTTGTGACATTTCCCGCTCGGAGACGTATAGATAAATCAGGCTCATTAGCTCCACGCTCGCAGAGAGAGATCCGACTCCAAACACAATCTTGGATACAAAACTCAATTAAAAATAACATCTGTTATAAGATGAGGTATTTTCATTTATTTGACCCCTCCCTTTTTGAGACTCCTCCTTTTAATTATAATGTTTGCCGAACTGTAAATAGTTCCTTTTTTTCATTTCCTGACAAAGCATCTGTGCATATTCCAAATGTACAAAAGTGAATAAACATTGTCATATGATGATGCAGGCAGCTGTAGAGAGTTAAAAATAATCTATCCTGTGTGTTTGCGTATGTACCTGATACCAGCTGTAGGCCCTGTCAGATGGGTTGATGAGCAGGGTGATGATCTTGGCCTTGGGCAGCAGGGCAGCAGCTCGCCGCGGGGACTCCTCTGAGGGGAAGTAGTTAGCGCTCTTCTCAAACAGGAAGTCCGTGCTAGCGTTAGAGGGCACGGGGAAAAACTCCATGTACCTGAGGCAACAGACACGCAGAAAAAATGAGAGGAAATGCAAATACACATGCACACGCTGATGATACACGCCTCATCGTACACAAGCACCAGCATTACTGCAGTCACCCGGAGTGTACATTGCTACATTTGTACGCATGTTTTCAAAGTCAGATACGCTCACAAAGTTACGGCCTTAATCTGAGTTTAGACAACGAGCCTAGAATAAACTTGACAATATAATTTTAACAGTGTTTAATGACACATTTTCAGAGTTACGTCTTTTCTGGATGACTTCGGAGGCTGCACCAGCTGTGTCTCTGTCAGCTAAGTAACCCATTTATGGGTCAATTTAGGCATCCATATGTCTCATGGCTTATGTTTGCAGGCTTAAAAGATCATTTTGAAGATGTTTTTGAAGTGCTTAATGTATCATTGAAGTCTGCAAGACACATTACGGTCTACAACAACCTTCCCAAATGGAAAGGGTTGTTTATAATCTTCCTTTTCACCTTCGGTTTCAACTAATAAAAAAGGCACAGAGAGAGAGAGAGAGAGAGAGAGAGAATGAAGGATAAGTGTTTGTGTTCTCACCAGTCAATTCCTTTGTGGTAGTTATTGGTGTTGAAGAACTGGACCTCCTCGTAAGTCTTTGGACTGGGAAAGTTGCTGGAAATGGAGGGATGCATGAGCAGGAAGAGATAAAGTGCTGTCGTTCCTGGAAGAAAGGGCATAATTCATAACTGGCTCGTTAATGCAGCTCAGCGGAGAGTAGTGTGAGAGCTGTCATCCACTGATCCATACTGGATGATTTTTCCCTCTGCAAGATTTATATCTTGCTGAGAATACACTATGTGTGTGTGTCTGCAATGATCACAGGCCACCCCATCAAATGATTCAGAAGCATTTGACACCAATCAGCACCAGGGTCTTTGGTCGTGCCCTCTGTCTCACCCTCAGCAGCTCTCTCTTCACCCCGTCGCCCAAACACTTACTCCCATGCATCCTGCTACATCCACCCTCACCCTGCTTCCTATTTGCTCTAACATCTCTGACATGTGTGAGGCATACCCTGCAATAAAATCTGAATTTATGATACCGTGGTTGTTGTCGGGCTGCTAATGTTGCTATAGTGACCCCTCGTCCCATTTAGTAAATTATCACCTGGTTAATTAGCAGCGTTACGGGACCTCCTCGCCTCTCACATCAAACACCAGTAATTAGAATTCCTGAGACCACACAAAGACACTTTGGATCCCAAGTAGCGTACACAGATTTTTAATAATCTCCTCTTTTTTTGTCTCTTTGACAGAGAGAAACCCAGAAAAGGAGAGGGTTGGTAGCTCAGTACGGTATCTCTATGCATCTAAAGCAGATAGTATGTGGGTGGAAGAAAGGAGGTGAGAGCCTCCTCCTTTGTCTCGCTCTGACAGGACCAAAGGAGCTGGGGGGATTAAATGAATGGGCTCTGATGTTGAGGATCTATAGACACCTGGGCAGACAGAAGGAGGCTCTCTGTTTGTGTTCATGTGTACTGTAGCTTACCTGTTTTCTGTGGGCCTATGACCATGAACTTGGGTAACCTGTCACAGGTTTTCTCTTTAGACCAGATGTCTTTGTGCCGTTTGTCATCGCACGGGTTCTACAGAGGCACAGACAAACAATACGAGGTTAAAGTGATGATGTACAAATCAAACATACAAAAACAGAAATGCCTGTATTTCAAGTACATGGAGGATTTACTACATACAATGAATGAATAACCTTTTTGTTATGTATCATGCATACAACTATCCCCAGCCAGCAAGGGCTTACAAGACACCACAAATTCAGCCAACTTGAACACCTTTACAATCAAATCCACCTTCATTGTCTACAACTAAGTCATAAATCACTTTTTTTAGTAAAATAAATAATAGTAAATACAAGTAAAATAGTCCTTCTTGCCTTCCTTTCAAGGCTTTCGAGACAATGTTATAGCATAGTGGAAAATGAACTGTCATTAAAGGTGCTAAATATGGGATTGGGTGCGTTTCTATTGACTCTCAACGGCTCTCAACATGGTGACGGCGAGCTGGCAGCTCGCAGCTAACGCTGCTAACAACAACTGACATAGGTAACAACAGTGTTAGGGTGGGCGTTACGCTTCCGCGACGATGCTGTTGGTTGGGACGGCGTTATAAGCTGTAACCGCCATATGAGAGCAGTGCAGAGCAGCGGCTGTGAGCTAGTCAGTGGGGCACGCTCACATGTACAAACATGCACTAAAACCAAGTACTAAAACCATGCACAGCCAGCCAGGCTATGTCAACAAAGCGCGGAGAAGCTTGGATTACTACACACATAGCAAATTTATATAGAAAATAGTTATTTGTTGCTATGTTAATGCTCTGGATATCAAATTTTAAATCATCATAATTTGTACAATACAACAGAAAATGGGACCCACTTTCCACATCACACAGCTCATACAATCTGTTTTGCTCTTGAATATTATTGAATTCACATAATAAGAATATTTTCACACAGAAATGCACTGTAAAAAAAATGCACACAGAAAGAAGCACACAAGCCCATACACACGGGCAAATACCCACGCAAACACACCTGCCACAGCGGGTTCCTTTGTTCGGGAAAGAGCTGGAAGTACTTGTGTGCGAGCTGCAGCGGTGGGAGTGTGTGGAGTCTCAGGTTCGTCCACGAGCGAAGGAAGGAGGCCAGGTGGACGAATGTGTAGAGACCCAGTCGATCATTGCCGTAGTTAGACAGGTGGGTCATGAATATACTGATCTAGGGTGGAGAAGCAGACACAGAGTAGGGGGTAGAGAGGAAAAGGGACAGAGAGAAGGAAATACATGCTTATTGTATTGTGCAAAATTGTGATAAACTCAAAATCTCATTTCCCGAGTTCCCATGTTTGTGAAAAAAACTGAGGCAGCGCAGTAAATCTAATTACTGTTGTTGTTGGGACTGCAGTGGAAAGCAAACAGATTATTTCTCCGTGTGTGATGGTTTTAAAGTCACTAACAGAGCAGCTGTCCACCGGGTAGCAATATTTGCTATCACTTTGCAAAGAGACACTTTTGTTATGTGAGATTATACATTAACTTTTTCAGCGCGCAATACAGTTTCAAGTATAAAAAGAGGAAAACAGATAAACCTGAACTGATGTATTCACCACTCCTGATAGATAAAGCTGAGGAGGCAGCACAATACTCCTCATATAGCCACTGGGTGATGGGAGAGATGCAGCTACACACGGGGGGAAAGTGTTTCCGAGTGTGTCGGTGTGTGTTCACGGCGCTTAATGTGTGTGAGGGAGAAGGAGAGGCTCAGAGGGAGTGAAGGAGCGATAGTGTGTTGGTCGAGGCTATCTGTCCACGCCTCGGTGCTTTTATAGGCTGATCAAAGAGACAAGCTAAGATAGCTGCTACAGACAAATGCACGCACACACACACACTTTCTTTTGTGATTGGAGGGAGCTTGGGAATGTGAAGTGTCTGGATGAAACGGTAACATCAGCCATTAAGATATGAATTATTTGGTGGGTGTGAGCATGTGTGTCTGTCTGTGTGTGCATGAATGATTGTGTGTCGGTATATTTGGGAAAATAGCTCTGCATGTGTGAACACACACACGTACATACAAACACACACACACACACACACACAGGCATACACAGTGAATTTCCTGGTGACAGAGGACTGTCGGTGCTCCTCTTTAACGCTGAAGGTTGCCGCAGATACAAAGCGACACAGTGTCGGGGTTTGATGGATCAGCGTCCGGCCGACCTGGAAAGCTGTGCAGAATACTGATTGGCCCCGAATACTGATGTGTGTGTGTGTGTGTGTGTGTGTGTGACACTGTGGGAGGGTGAAAGAGGAACCAGACGTGTGTGGCTAGTTGTGTCTTTGTGACAAAGAACGCAACACAGAAAGAACAGAGAGGAGCAAGGGTATGCATGTCAGAGTCATTTTTCACGTGTGTGTCATCGTAATTGTTTATGCAATTTCTGCGTTTTTTTGTGTATGCCAGCGCAATTGTGCGCATCTGCCACCCGCCTTCTTATCTTGTGCTCACTCTAGGCAAACCAGCAGCGCGCCATCCAGCCTTGCCTGCTTCATATCAATCTGGTTGATGTAAGAGGCAACAATGTGGAACCGCTGTCAAGGCATCACCAACTTGCACTCAACCAGGAACAACAGAAACACAAGCCAGAGAGAAATGTGTGCTCGCTCCTCCTCTCCAATGACTCGTAGTGGGAACAAAAACAAAAACCTCCCTCTTCGAAGCACGCATGGAGAACTTGGAGCTTGTAAACGTGTAAAATTAAATTCGACAGCGTCTCACTGGAAACATCTATTCACATTTGGGATTGAGAAGGAATATTTCCCACGGCCTGCTGCAGTGGTTTAGGAGGGGGAAAAAAGATGTGAATATTATAAAATGCAAAGGTTTTGGACTGATACTAGGGCTGTCAATCGATTGCACATTTTTTATCTGTTCGAAATGTACCTTAAAGGGAGATTTGTCAAGTATTTAATACTCTTATCAAAATGGGAGTGGGCAAATATGCTTGCTTTATGTAAATGTATGTATATATGTATTATTGGAAATCAATTACCAACACAAAACAATTACAAATAGTGTCCAGAAACCCTCACAGGTACTGCATTTAGCATAAAAAATATGCTCAAATCACACCAAGGCAAACTGACTATGACTTGCCCAAAACGGCATTAGATTATCATAAAGTGGGAATGTCTGTAAAGGGGAGACTCACAGGTACCATAAAACCTATTTTCATTCACATATCTGGAGGTCAGAGGTCAAGGGACCCCTTTGGAAATGGACATGACAGTTTTACCTCGTCAAAATTTAGCGCAAGTTTGGAGCGTTATTTAGCATCCTTCGCAACGAGCTAGTATGACACAGTTAGTACCAATGGATTCCTTAGGTTTTTTAGTTTCATATGATGCCAGTATCTTCACTAGCTAGCTTTAAAACTGAGCCTGCTACAACCTCCGAAAGATCAATTGCAATAATGCGTAAAAGAAATTAGTGGCGTTAAAACAAATTTGTGTTAACGCATTATCACGTTAACTTTGACAGCCCGAACTGATACACAGCGAGTGCAGACAAATTTGACCCGAGTAAATAACGTTCTATAAACCATTTCAAAGTGTCCCACCTTGTCCATTTTGTGTTGTTTTGTGCTTTTTTGAAGGCAGGCAAGGTGATCAAAAAGTGATTTATGTTCCCTTCAAACCACTCAATACCCTATGAGATCTGGCCCAGGCTGGGAGGTGTACTGTATGTGTGTGCATGAAACACAGAGAGAGAGAGAGAGAGAGAGAGAGAGAGGATCTGGGTGTTATTGAACATGGAAACATTCATTATGGAGCTTAAGCACTGGCTGCCAAATTAAACAAAGGGGGAGAGAGAAGATGATTTGTGTTTGTAATTGGAGAACTGCAGAAAAAGAGAAAAAAAATACAGAGAAGGGAGGTAACAAAGGGAAAGACAGAGAGAGAGAGAGTAACCTTGGCAGGTGAGTCTGAATTAAAAAAACAAAAAAGACACTTGAGAGAGTGTTAATCTCCCGACATAGTGAACAATGCTTTTGGTGGAAGAAACTCACTGTGGGTAAGAATTCAATTAACTGAACCATATAAACCTCTTCTCTGCATCTAGTGCCACGTCTCATTTCCTGAATATTGGATTGCTTTGAGTCCCCTATGTGCCTTTTAATAAAGAATACAGCGCTAATAATTTAACACCAGAATTGGGCTCAAATCATACTTGGAGCTGGACTGGGAGAGTGAAGTGTAAAAAAAAAATAAAAAAAATGAGAGAAATAAACCCAACCCTGCAGCTTCTCTCTTTTAATCTTTTTCTCTTGTCTTTTCTTCTCATTGCTCCTATGCAGCTTAATTTCCTCCCTCTTCTCTCATCCTTTTAAAGTCTTGCTCTCACTCTCTCGTCTGCTCCGAAAAGTCACTTTTTTTTTTCCCTCCTCTCTCTCCGATCTCATGCTGACCTAGATGCTCTGATGAAGCATGTCAGTCCAACATGGAGTGATGTTCTTCAAAAATGCGCACATGAACACACACACACACACAAATGCCATGTCTTGGAAGATTAAGAGAACAGCAGTCATGTATTTGAGTTTGTGACATGCTCCAATCCACTCGAACATGATTGCATTTTTGAGGAAATTACTTGTTTTACTGGCCTTTGGTTGAGGATGGATTTTTCTTCCCCCTCATCTGTCCATCTGCCTATTCCCATCAATCTATCCTCTTGCCTACAACCGCTTTCTCACTGCCTGTCCTTCTCGGCTGCATTTCTCTCTCCTCCAATGTGTAGCTTTAGCAGCCTGTTTCCCATTACAGAGCACTTAGTTCCATATACATTTCTCCCTGATTGAATTGTTATTGCTACTAAAAAAGAAGCCCACACCGCCCCTACCGGTTTCATTCTCTCCCCTTCACCGACATTGTCCTCTCTCTCTCTCCCCTTCTTGCTCTTGCAGTCTTGCTCTCTTTCTTCCTCGCAGTCCATCTCGCTGTCTTTGTCTCATCAGTGGATAATTGAAATCTGAACGTCAACACAGCAAATGATTTCGATTCAATTTATTCTGCCTGCTCCAGTCAACATCTTCTGGCCCTTTCCATTCTCCCATCTTTCACTGCTTTACTTGCACTTTGTAATTTCTCCTCCTGTTTGGGTTGTAGCGTATTGCATTTGTGTGTGTGTGTGTGTGTGTGTGTGTGTGTGTGTGCGTGTGTGTGTGAGAGAGAGAGTGTGTGTGAGAGCCTGTATGTGTTGATGAGCTGCCAAAGCCTTCAGTAGCAATCAGCAGGACTCTGGAGAAAGGGAAGGAAGGAGGGAAAGTGTGGAAAGATTCACATGTGTGAGCAAAGTCAAAATGAACGAGTCTGAAATTAGAGGAAGAAAAGAGTTTGGAGGAGAGGTGAGGGACGTGCGGGTGAGTACCGGGTATAAAACAGAGGGAGGGAGATTGTGCTGATATGGCTAATAAGCTTAGTGGCAGAGCTAAGCGCTAAATGTCAGCCCTGATATATGTCTACAGCTCTGCTTATGTCAGCTATACACACATTTATACAAACATACACACAGATACTTGGATGCTGACACACAAACATATGCACCGGTGTGTGTGTGTGTGTGTGTGTGTGTGTGTGTGTGTGTGTGTTTGTGTGTGCCTGTATGTGCATCACTTCCTCCCTGGATGTGTCTGGATTCTCAAGTGACACAAGATGCCGTGACCTGAAAATTAAATCTCAATCTGTCTGCCACCTTCTCACCCTGCTCTCTCCCCGTCTCTCCCCCCTCCATCTCCTCTCTCTCACCCCTCTCTCACCATCTCTCTGGCCATTTATCGGGGAATGACTTGTGCCCTATTGGCTGTTTGCAGAGTCTAGGTCGTCCAATCGATTGTCGAGCTTATGCGAGACGGGGAGCTCAATGATCGCTGATGCAGCCTGGGATGATGCAAAAGTATCCAAATGCACAAAGATGGGTGCACATACACGTGCACACACACGTGCACACACACATATATATACAGTTCATGCACGAGCACACATCCAATATGTTAGTTGCTGTCAGTGGTGAACTGCAACCACGGGCCAAATGTGATTTAAAGTCCCTGAATGGGAAGTGACAATGTTACCAATGTGCAGAACATCAAACAATAGGAAACCCACCCCCGGGGGACTAAAGCAGTGAGCTACAGAACACTATTGATTATACACACAAAGTGCACGCACTAATGAAAGCTTTTGCGTCTGCAAATGGAAACATAGCAGACCAGAAGCAAAAATAAATCATCAGTCTTTATGTACGTGTGAGAGTGTGTGTGTGTGTGTGTGTGTGTGTGTGTGTGTGTCTGTGTGTGTGTGTGTGTGTGTGTGTGTGTGTGTACGTACGCCATGGCAGAATAGGTCTGTTCATTAAGAGATACAACAAGAGGAGAGTTTCATCTCTTATTACACTGGTTAAGAGAGGGAGGAAGTGAGAGAGGAGGACAAAAGATTGTGGAAACAGAGGAAAAAATGTAATTAGCCTGTGTGTTTCGGGCTTTCAGGGAGAATTTCAAAGCCTCATGTAATATATATGGCTGTGTGTGTGTGTAGAGGCATCCCTTTTGGTTTGTGAGCTCATGTTGAGATGACATCACTGGTGATGTGAGCAAAAGACGATGTTAGGTCCTTTGTCCTTTATGCAGCAATCAAGACATTTATATGAGAAATGAGTCACCGTATCATAATTACTGTGATGTGTTGGCCTTCCTTAATAAATTAATGTAACCTTTCAACATAAGTCCTACCGGTACGTTCGACTTGTCCGTGTTATTCTGACTTCATATACTGTATATGTTTTGCAGTAATGCTTTTTATTCTCGAGTCGTTCCTCTCAGGGTGCTATCGGGTGATTTTAGGTTGAGGTTATAGTGCCCTTTCAGAATTGAACACCTTGGCATTTCCTTGTAACAAGGCACTCCAGGAAGTCTTTACTTCAGTTATCTTCAATCCAAAGCCACACCACAGGTCTTCCTCAACAGTTTGTTCAGCCACAGAGAGGCCGATTCATTCAGTCAATGTTCAAAATTAGCCGTGAGCAGGACTTTTATAGGTACAATAGACTATATAAGAAGTGGGCGTAGTTGCCGTGACATCAACCATTGGTTTGTAGATTATGGTTTCGAAGCGAGTTCAGCATTTTGGCTGGCGACATCTTGTTTTTTTGGAACCAGAAGTGACACGAGACGATGGAGCTAAGTACAACCGAACAACAAATACTGTGAAAAGGTTAAAGTTGTAAGATGAAATCATGGACATCACCCAGACCGGACAACGCCGTGGTAGCAACCTGTCAATAACAAGGTAGCCATGCCCTAAAGCATCCCCTGCTTTATGGTCTATCTGACTCTAAATGGGATCATAATTTACTAAATGAACATCATGCTGTAGTGAAGAAGACTTTAAACTAGCGATTGAGACCATAAACTCATGTTTACAATGTTTACTGAGGTAATGAATCAAGTGAGAAGTAGGCTCATTTTCTCATAGACTTCTATACAATCAGACTTCTTTTTGCAACCAGAGGAGTCGCCCTCTGCTGGCTATTAGAAAGAATGGAAAGTTTAAGGCACTTCAGCTTTGGCTTCACTTCTCAGACCGGGAGGTTGCCGCCTGATATGCTCAGCTGACTATTAATCTGGTACACTTTCCCCACCAACTCCTTGGCTGTGGTCAAATCATATTTTTGCTTAGAAAGGTTCCTAAAGGAGTGAAATGACTTGGAAGTATCTCATCGGCAGCCATGATGAGAGCTGGTCGAATTCTCTAAATGCTAAAGAAAGGTGCTTCACTCCTTCCTTTCTTATCTCCTTTAGCATAGGGTACCCTGGACCATCCTTTATGAAAGAAAAGGAGATAATGCTGTTCCACAATTCCTTGCGGCAGCAATAATTAAAGCGACCAACCATTCGGCATCAATAACATCCTTCTTAGGAGGTGTGATTTTGTTTTGGACTTGAATTGTACAGCATTGAGTGTGTCACTATGCTAATTTTAAATAATGTGTTATAAATAAAGTTGCTTTAAAAAAAAAAAAAACATCCTAGGGTAGGTGCAGTGGGATTCTCCTAGCACTGCGGTTGTCTTTTCCTAAGTCCTCATGAATTCTCCTTATTATCTTTCCTTGACCTCATGAGGTTTCCATGGAGGTCAAGGAAAAGTGGTTATAAAAAAACATAGGACAACATTGACCCTTGTGTTCATACAAATCACTTAAATAGAAAAACCTTAATTACACTCCCTCTAATTTGTTACTCCATGCCAACCACCTAGTTCTTTGTCTATTATTAGAACACCACTATCCCTGCAGGAGAAAATGTAAAACACTTCACATTTGTACCAGAGGTGTTTTTTCCAGGAAAGTGCTACCTGATACAGAGAAGGAACAGCACAATTAAGCAATCACCAAGAGTTCTTTTGAAATGGATATAAACGGATTCCTCTTTTGTTATATCAACTCTCAATTGACAGAAGAACAACAAGCGCATACAGTATTTCTGTCATGTATCATTATCATTTTAAGACAGAGGAAACATTGTGCTCAAACTAAGGAAGACACAGGGATGCACTGACATGCAGAGAGAAGATAGACAGCATGAAAGAAAGAAAAAAACACATCTAAATAAATAAAACAGTGAAGAATGGCAGACACAAAGAAGAGGAAGAGAAGAAAAGGACGAGATTGGGTTGTTGTGCGAAGCTGCACTTGACTCTGTGATGTTCGCTGAGTTCTAACAGCTCCTCTAGTTCAGCACTCCCCTACCTGACACTTCAGTACAGCCTACTGATGGTCTACGAGCTTCTCCGTGCATGGGTTGAGTCAGAGAGAGATTGTTTGGAGATAATTCCTGGGAATTTCTATGCCTACCTTTAACTGTGTGCATGCATGCACGTGTGCGGGCATCTTAACTGCCACCAAAACCTAATTCTGTTACTTAATTCAAAGCCGAATGGAGTTGAGCTGACATACACAGCAGGGGGAGGATGTGTACGTATGCGTGCGTGTGTGTGTGAATGTGTGACAGCAACTCCCCCTGTGGTGTGACCTAATTTAAAGTGGGGAGATGAACACAGCTCCACAGTGAGATGCAGCCCCTGACAGGAAAAGAGACGCTCACGCACGCACACACACACACACACACACAAAGCAGAAACAAAAAAGAATGAACCAGACAGAGAGGAAGTTACCTTTGCAGAGAGAGCGGGAAACCCAGTTGGTTCCTCTTTAAGGTGCAAAAATCAAAAGGCCTCCCTGTTTCTCACTTTGTATATCCGTTTGCATGTGCAAGTGTGTGTGTGTGTGTGTGTGTGTGTGTGTGTGTGTGTGTGTGTGTGTGGTTTCTCTGACTCACTGGGTTGAGAAGCACAGTGAGAAACAGCTCTCCCCCGCGGATGCTTTTGTCCAGTTCTTTCGGTCCACCAGGGTATTCCTTATAGTAGATGGTGTGAGTAAACAAGCCACATGTCTGGCGGGGCAGCACCTACACACACACATACATTCACAGAAAAGGAGAAGTTGTTAATATCTTTCATATCTTCAGTTTACACAGGAAGTGCAAATAGGTTTATGATAACAGTCAACCGAGTAAAGTATGAACAGCAGGGACTCATTTCTAAGGCAAAAAACGTTTATCTAACTATAAAGCAAGGAATCTCTGTCTGTCTGTGTGTGTCCTTCACATATCTGGAGAACTGTCCATTCGTTCTACTTCACACTTGGCGGGTGTATTGCTGGGGACCAAAGGATGTGCAGTGGCGAATTTGGTGCAATTTGGACAGTGTTTTCAATATGAATAAACTTTGAATAAACAAGCAAACTGCGCTCTGTGCAGCAGCAGGGGGCGGGGCTTAAGGGCTCTGCAGACTGAGTGGAGTATGTTGCTTCACTTGCAGTTCACTTTTATTGCTGGATGCTGGATATACTAACATTACAACCAAACTCTTTTTCACATCCCTTGAGTCAACGAGCAGACAACCTACAGGAACAGCACCACTCTGCCATTGCAACCTAAATTGCATAAGTTTGCCATACTAACTTATAACGTTACCAACGTTGCTAATTAAATCCATGCTGTATTTTATAACCAGGGTGGTTATGTCAAAGCAAGCGACTAATATGCCACTAAATGTATTTCACCAGTGTTTCTGACCACGATTAGCCGCGACCTGGGTGTGTATTTCAGGAGCGGATTTAGCGATTTGGGGGCCTCAAGGGGAAATGCCATTTTGCTTTACTTTCACCCTCTCTAACTGGGAATGTCGGTATCAGCAGTGGTAGAAGAAGAACTCCAAAAAAAAATTCTGTAGTAAAACTATTAACTGTTAATAGAAAAACTCTTAATAACAAACAGTAAAGCTCCTGCATTCAATTGTTTGAATGAGAGGCAGTATCAGCACAATGTACTTCTGTAATTCTAATATGATGGTGGACAGAAAATGCTAATCTGTTGTTCTGTAGACCCATCAAAGAGAACTCCTATGATTTTGCATTGCAGTAATATTGTTGGACTCAGAATAGACAGTTTAAAAAGAAAAACTAAAAATCAATGAAGCAGAACTAGAGATATAACCCTTTTTAATTCCACACATTTTTCCTTGTCAAAACCTGCCGACTACATTACCCACAATGCAACTCCGCCGCCAACAGTTCGCCGGAGATTGGTGTGAGTTATGCTAGTAGCTGCTGATATGCTAGTAGCTACAGAGATCTGGTGATCTCACTTCTTTCTAACTACACACATGCAGATTATTACATTTTTAAACTTGTAGTAGAAGAGCTCGAGCACATTAATCAGATTTGGCTCAGGTCCCCCTGGAACCACAAAAGGCTTTCTACAATGTTTTCACATATACAGCAGTACTCCCCAAGACCCGTAAACACACTTTGATGTTCCCCTTTAAGTGGCATTTGAATCCACTGTGATACAATGATTTGAGATTAAAAAGGAAACAGCCAGTTCTGTGGGAGGTTTCTGAAAGTGCCGATCACTCACCTATTTCAAGGCCAAAAGTACAAACAAACCAGGTACAAAGATGACTTCAAATAACAGAAATAACTCAGCTAGTAGCATAAAATACGACAGATGTAAGGATGAAATGCACAGCTATAGAGTCAAGCTCGTCTACAAGGCAGTTTCTAAATATGAGAAGCAGACAGCGGAGCAGGTCAGGGATATTCTGGTGTGTTGTGTCATCCAGCATATGGCGACGTTACCTGTCGCAGTGAAGAAGCACAGGTGCCAAATCTACAGATGGTTCGAGTCACATTCTTGCAGAGTGTAATAGACACTTTTTCCCAGCTGGTATTTTGATAAGGTAAAAAGCACAGGTGTAATTAATAACGTAAATGATGGCTCTGTTCCATATAGCTGTTTGAGTTCCAGGACTCAGGTATTTCGTATGCTGGCTCACTGACACAGTTTACTGGGACACTTGAATAGAATAGAGCGATCATTAAATGTTATTAGTTCCACCTGTGCCTTTCCTGAAATGACAAGTCAACCTGTCTGCTGTGAAAAAGGTCTACGAGACTCACATTAGAGTTGTCCAAGGACACACCATTTACTGCTGTGCTAAAGCCATGAGTCCTGAAGAGATTACTACACTACGGAGTAGAGACCCTTCATTTTCATGCAGCTGTATGAAATGCACTGGTGAATTTAAGTCTTCCTGGGGCACTGCTCTTCACCTACACCTGTTTGGTATTTTGGTGACTCGTTGTTTACCGAAGCGGAAGGAGATGATAGTGGATTGCTTTTAATCCCACCTGGAGCAGGTGCACCCTTGGCCACAAAACACCGCCACGCCCCGTGTGAGTTACACACTCATGCTTTGATCGATGAACGCAGGGTCCAACATGTCAATTTCTCACGTTCGCTTTATTGCTTTACTAGTAGATCTAACAATGTCGTGGTTGGACAAGGTTTTTAAAAGTGACAGCAATAATTGATTCAACAGGAATGACATGTTGACATGATGTTTTTGGCTTTATATTTTAAAGCTGCAGTGGGTAGAAATGGAGCAAATCTGATTAAAAAAAGTTATTTTTATAAAACGGTCACTATACTGTATACTGACAGTAGTGCATGAGACAGGTAATCTGAAAAAAAAATCATGTGCCTTTGTGTCCTCCGGTACTCCTAATGGCATCAGCAAGATTTCACAGACCGGAGGAAAACAGCCAATCAGAGCCGAGCTGGAGCCTGCCGTCTCTGAGCAGCTGTCAATCACTCGCGAACTCCGATCAAACGGTCAAACTAGGCAGCGCTGATCAAATATTAATCAATATTCTATTACTGTAATGCCTTTCTCGCCTGAAGATGTTTTCAGAAACATCTTGTAGTGTACTGTTTAGCTGTAAAATGAGAAAGTTTGTGACCCGGCAGCCATGTTGAGATAAATTGAGGAAATACCAAGCACCGCCCACCAGCCGGAGCACAGCCAATAGGAACGCTCTCTCTTTGAAATGACCTGTGATTTGCCAAAGATTTTTTAAAGCCTGAAAACAGAGCCATGAGGAGGTGCAGAAGTCTAGTTATCTCTCAGAGCACTTGAATGACAATATGCTGAAAGGTTATTATGAAAAATGTGCCCAATGATGCCAAGAAAATCCTGCCTATTGAAGCTTTAATATCATATTTTAATATACATATTTTTAATATCATACTGTCAAAGATTTGACAAAGTATCCACTGTGAGTTAGAGAGTCAAAAAGTCTTTTGGCCGATGTACTAGGGCTGGGCGATATGGAGAAAATCAAATATCCCAATATGTTTACCAAATGCCTCAATATCGATATTATGGTTATATTGAAGGGTTGACTATTGGTGCTTTCACAAAATATTTACATAACGGGATATTTGATAAATAATCATCAAGTGGGTAAAGGGAAACACTTTAGTGTAATGCCACCTTTAAAACCAGGAAAAGACAACACTGAAAACATTAATGCCGTATTACGATATCCAAAATCTAAATCTATATCTAGTCTCATATCACGATATCGATATAATATCGATATATTGCCCAGCCCTACGATGTACGGTACATATATATTTAAATCGATCTATGCTGTAAAAAGGCCAAATTAATGTGCCCAAAACAATCATAAAAGACTAACAGAGTGCTGGAAGTGTTTAACAGCGGATGAATTAATCTCTTTTTCATTAGGTCATTAAATGACTTAAATGAAGAGAAGAGAAGCAGAAGAAGAAGATGGTCTTTATTGTGAACTCCTTGTGGAGCACTTCTCTGTGTGAAATACAGAGTAAAGGCTGGAAGCGCAGATATTGGTTTATCTATAAAACACTGCAGTCGTTCACACTCACAGAGAGAGAGAGAGAGAGACAGAGAGAGAGGGGGAGACAGAGAGAGAGAGAGAGAGAGAGAGAGAGAGAGAGAGAGAGAGAGAGAGAGAGAGAGAGAGAGAGAGAAGGCCACCAGAGCCACAGACACTCAGCACTATTTCACCAAACCAATTATCCACAGAGCTATAGCTCAAACTGATATAGTACATTTTAAAAAGAAATACACACACACAAGTATGCATGTCTATGCGAGGGCACACACACACACACACACACACACAGACACACACAGACACACACACACACACACACACACACACACACACACACAGCACAATCCCATATTTCAGTCTGATTTGTTCTGATACTGTGGGTCCAGTGGGTGGCTCTCAATCTGCTGACAGAGACACACAAACACCAATTTTACAGCCTTAAGACAACTTCCTGTCCCCCTCAGAGCAAACAAAGACGGAGCAAGGGGGCAGAGGGGAAGGTGGTGAGCGATGTGCCGGACTAACCTTATGAGAGGTCAGGAGAGGCGAGATGAATTATCAGAATCTAAAAAGCTCACCGGCTGATTTATGGTGAAATTATTTCAAATGTAAATTCTGCATGCAGGTGCACATACAGTACAACACACACACAAACTGCCTCTCAGGAAGATGTTCCACGCCCATGAGCTAAGTTTGTGTTCTATTTTCCTAGCCTCCTTTTGCTATTTAGTCAGCTCAGCATGCAATGTCTCCCCAGTTTTAATATATTTAACTACTAATTAATGTTGTCGAATATATCCAAGTATCAATACCTATCGAATATATTTGAAATACTTTCAATGCTCATTTTTCACAGCATTGGGGCGGCAGTAGCTCAGTCCGTGGGGACTTGGTTTGGGAACCGGAGGGTCGCCGGTTAAAGTCCCCGCACGGACTGTGAACTGGTAGCTGCCAGTTCTCCTCATAGGCACTGCCGGGGTGCCCTTGAGCAAAGGCACCTGTATAGTAGCTGCCCACTGCTCCTAATACTAGGATGGGTTAAATGCAGAGACTAAATGTCATTGTGTGCTGTGTACAATACAATGTGTGACAATAAATCTGATTTATATTTACGTATTGATACACGGGTACCAAATGCGCTTTCTGCTCTCTATTCTCTCCAACAGCGAGTTCACGCGCGCACAAACACACACACACACACACACACACACCGCTATTTATAATGGGGGAAAAAAATCTAAATTGTATACTCTCAATGCTTCAATTTTCCCCGTGACATTGAAAATGGTTTAAAATGTCAATATTTTCAAGGTATCGAAGCTAGAAAATCCAGTATTGTGACAAAGCTACTACAAAGACATTATTGTGTATTTCTACAGTTTTATAAATGGAATTTGACAGAACAATGTCACCTCAAGGTCACTGAGTCAATTGTGTGTAGCTTTCAGTCATATCACATGATCTTCAACAGCAGATGGCGTTTGCTTAGTTGTCATGGAATCATAGATTGTATAGAAGTTTTTCAGTTATGTGACTAAAAAGTTGAGTTTTTAAGTAAAAAAAAAAAATCGAATCTCAAGGTCCATCTAGTAGCCGTCCTATTTCATAATCTTCATCTGCTGCTGATGAGGATGAAGATTGCTTTTGTAACGTGGACAAGAAGTCCTCAAAGCACACAAATGGAGAAATAGAAATCTGAAGATACAAAATTCAAGCAACTCCATCTGTTTTATGTATTGTTTTGAGGGCCACTGCTGGAGGTGGGAGTGAATCAGATGCAAAACATACTGGACACCTCTGCGACCACCAGCGGTAGCTGATTCTAATTCATAGGTCCAGCTGTGCTTTTCTAGAGGTCATTTCATCATAACATCTTCCTCAGAGAATTAAATAAACGGCTGAATGTACTGAACAGTGTTACATGTGATCTCTTTACTAAACATCTAAACTAGCAGAGCAGGTCAAAGCTGAGAGGGCAGGAAAACTCAGCTGATGGAAGCAGCTTTCAACGATGGATCTGATTTGCATGTGTCCTGACTCTCCTTGTAATGTGATTTTGGTGCACGGGCAAAATTTCCAACAAGACGTTTATTCCATCCAATAAAAAATAATGTGTGAAGTTTTATTTGAAAGACAAAAAGAACAAAAGGGTCAAAAATGATGTTCATAAGAGAACAGCTGCATCCATCATCGAGGTCGTTGGTAAGCTCGAGTCATTTTAGCTGGGGGATTTAATTTTATTTCAGCCTCTACTTCCTTTTCAGCTTTTCTTAAAAAAAAACTTCTTGCATGAAACAAAAGTGATCTTTCTTTTATTATTTTCTGCCAGTTTCTTCTCCTTTTTTCCGTCTTTCTTTGTGATGTATCATGTTGAATATGTATTTTTGTTCAACGGCTTATTATCTAACTGATGCTTTTCAATACCTTTCTATTGATAATGTATAATAACACATTATAGTCTGTCAAAGTGTCAGCTCGTTCTTGTATTGAAAGGACGTCGCACTAAGTTGCTGTCTTTTATGACGCTGTGACAAGACGTCAAGGAATAAAAGCAGACTTCTGGGACTGATTAGGAAATTGACATAGCTGTCGGTTCAAATTGTTTGCTCCAGACTCAAATACAGCAGAACAACATGGACTGGTAATTTTGGTGTCAGATGTGATTGGTTCTTTTGTCAATAAGGGAGCGGTTGTGCACACTGACAAAGAGCCTGACTGACAAGTGAATGAAGAGGAGGAGGAGGAGGAGGAGGAGGAGGAGGAGGAGGAGGAGGAGGAGGAGGAGGAGGCGGCAGCAGAGGGAGGGACGGAGACAACTTGCTTAGGTGGAATGGGCGAAGAATGGGAGTTTTATTCTATTGCTGTCTCAAACAGTGACTGATGAATTATTTATTGGAGCATGAAAGTGTAAAAAATGCTCTCATTACTAGATCCTTATTCTATGATACACACCCTGCACATATACAAATATACAAATGCACACAGACTCATACACACAGAGAAGCTAAAGCCTTTAGCCGCCTTGGGAAGCCATTAAATATTGAATCAACATAGAGCTGTGGTGAGACGAGGTCAAAGAATACATATCACACACACACATACGCGTGCACACACAGAGGTTACACACCACGCAAAGCATCATTGATTTTCTGTTTAAGACCGCAAGAAACAATCAGCACACAATTTACTATTCAGCAAACACTTATTTGAGACGGCAGATAAAAACAGTTTTTCAAAGTGAGATAAAAGAATCTAAACAGACTCTTGTGACTAAATCATTCTGCGTTTACGCTTTGATTTAGTGACTAACAATTCACAATTCATGGTTTTAATTTCAGTCAAGAGGAATAAGCTAATCAGTTTTCCCTCCTGGCAGGCAAAAACACTACAGCACATAACATGCTTTGAGTGCTTGGCTTGATTTCTCTGGATGATCAATGGGGTTGTGTTAAGAAACACACATACAGGAATTCTTCAAAGACGCACTTTGTTGTGATATTCATCATGTTTATCTGACTAACCCGACTCACCTCTTTTTGTCAGACAACACACGTCTGTGCTTTGTCTGCCAGGCCAACATATTTCATAAAATGTGTCTACACACAGCAGCAGCACTGACTTGTATCTACCCTCTAGGGGTGTAAGAAAGTACTGAAGATATTGAATATCACGATATTATGTTTTGTGATACTGTCTCGATTCTCAAAAACACTATACATTTTTAATTAATAGTGTACATGCAAAGATTAATTCAGTCAATTCTTATTTAATTTGCAAAGAGATGCCCCAATCTCAGGGTATGTGCCCTCTCAAAGTAGTGCTATGATGTTGGATGTTACGGGGACGGTGATAAATGCAGATCTCAATGTTCTGATTGCATAAAAAATTAACTTTTTTACTCAGACTTTATGCATATGGTGGTGTGTTCTTTATACTATGACAGTTTCCCCAAATTTACATTTAAATCGCAATATATCGCCTTAATTACAGTATCGCGATATATCACAATATATTGAATCGTAACCCCTGTATGTATCGTATCGCCAGATTCTTGCCAATACACAACCTTACTACCCACAACCATAAGCTATGGAAACGCTAGCTAAAGTATTACTATATCTTTCCGTAAAGAAGATAAAAAAGTAGGGGAAAAAATTAAAACAACAAAATAAGCCTGGTATTAACATGCATCCTGAGTGATCGGATCACAAGTGGACAGCTTTAAATACGTCTGTTCACACCTGGCATTATAATCCATCTCCACATGCGTCTTGAGTGACCACTTGTGATCCGATCTCACTTCCCCGCTCTATATGCAAATAAACACGCAGTAAACACATGGCTACTACAGTAGACGTTGCAACGTATATCCTGCAAATTCATGAAATTTGGTAAATTTTATTAACATCAAAATATAAGGTTATTGTACCGGCTCCATGCTGCCGGCACCGCTGCCTTTGCCAGGCAAAATCGGGGTACAGAGCTTCAGAGAGCCGGGACGAGAGAAAGCGGGTGGGGGTCAGCTCCGTGCAAAAAGCACCAGAACAAAAACACCAACACATCACCGACAGTATGATAATAATGCACTTTACGTGTCTAGTCTGATAGTCAGCAGATTATGTAGCCTATTAACAAGATATATTTAAATAAAATACAGTTGTTCCAAATACAGTAGAGCACAGAGGCCGTCTCCTGCAGCGAGGCAGACAAGTGCTCGCGTCTGCCTGTCTGTTCACATGAGGAGCGCAGAGAGACCCCGTAGATCCCAGCAGAACGTCAGTTGAATAGGCGGTTCTTAATGTGGCCCAAGACACATTTGCGTACTCAATACTAAAAGAATGTGGCCATATGTGAACCAGACCACTTCTGAATGTGGTCAGAGTGATCGGATGCACACATGCATGTTCACACCTGTACTTAAAGTTGTTCACTTGTGATCCGATCACTCAGGACGCATGTTAATACCAGGTCTGAACTAAGGATGTGCATTCCAAGCAAAAATACTTTTCAATAATCACTGTGAATTAGTTGATTATTTTTCGAAAATCGCCTCATACCCCCCAACCAACCAACTGAACGTGCCACAAACGTTTTACAAGTAGTAACGCTACTACCAGCGCCTGCGACGGTTAAAACAAGGGAATATATATATATATTTGTTAAGACAGGACCATAGTCGCATAAACTAGTGCTTTATTATAATTTAATAACTATTTGAAAAATTGAAAATCATGACCCATCCCTAGTCTGAACGGGGACATAGTAAAAAAAATATTAAATAATCATAGAGATTTTTGCCGGTAGAATATATTTTCAAATGAGACCTTTTTGACATTCAGCTAAACAAAAAGACATTCAATAATGAATGCCCAGTAGGTAGTGTGAAGGTGTTAATCAATTTTCATGTCTGTGCAGAAACATGTCAATTGATCAAAGTGCATTTATGGATGTGCATGTAGATGAGCACGTGTACGTGTGTGGCGTTGCTGAGGCACCCCTGAGGCTCTTCACTGACATGTGATTAACAATGTTACTGTCTCCTCACCATGATGTTGTTGTTGATGAAGCCCTTGCGGTAGCGGGCGGGTTTGAGGTGGGGGTACTCTTCAGTGCTGGTGACCTGGATGTTCCACACGCGTCTCCAAGCCTTGTACAGCTGCAGGTGAACCGGGTAGACGCCTGAGTGGTGAGGAGCCACGGCGTAGCCCATGTCCACCGGGATGTTGTGCTCCTGGAGATGGAGAACATACACACACAGAGGCAGACACGTACAGTATGTGAGGGTTATGTACATAAACAGAAGTTATAGCACATTTACATCTGACAAAGGACATGGAGGGACATAAAGCCCAACAGCCTGACCTTGTAGAAGAAGCGCGCGGTTCGTGTTGTGTTTGTTACGACGCTGGCCTTGGGGTTGGAAATAAGTTTGTGTGAGCATGCGTATGTGTGGGAGTGTGAGGGTGGATGGTTGCTGGGCGCATCTAGCAGACTGATGGTGTTGTCCTTCGCTCTGACACACACCTACACACACTGTCAAAGCTAAGCATCAGCGGTCAGGGGATGAGGGAGTGGAGTATGTATGTGTGTGTGTACGTGTGTACAATAGAGGTGAGGGATCACACACTTTATGATCACATTCACCTTCAACAACATGAACCAGTCCCCCATTCACTGTATTGTATGCGTGACACGGCACTCCAGTAGGGTCATACAAATCATTTCAACTCACTCACACACATACTAACAGACCTTTATGGACCTCAGATTAAACAGGGCTCAGGTGTGCCCGTCAACATAAGTGCATCACTACCCAACAGGGATATTACAGTTGGTTTTGTTTAACAGTAGATAATCAGTTGTTATTGCTTATGCTGACAGAATTATGTTTCCAACCCCGCCTCTCAATATGTTCATATGCAAGTAATTTGCATTAGCAAATATGTTCTGCAGGAAGTGTAATTCTACCCTGGTTGTGTTTTTCATCAACATAACGAGGACATATTTGTACACATATGCAAAACATTCACGGTCAATATCGTTTATGTGCTTTCCCTACAGTATTGGCTTGTGGAATTTAAAATACACTTTTAAACCTAAACCTAACAACATGTAAGACACATGAAACCCAGTTTACAGCTTTTACGTCAGGGCAGACCAAAGTGGGGCCAGCGGGCCAAAGTTGGCCTGCCATTAGGTTTGATTTGGCCTGCCAGATGTTATGAAATTATTTTTTTTTAAATAAAAAGGGCCAACTTTAGTGTCTTTCGGAGGATGTAGCAGGCTCGGTTTTAGAGTTAGAGTAGAGTTATTGTATCATATGAAACTAGAAAATCAAAAGAATGTTGGCTTGTCAGGAAGGAGGCAAAATAACGCTCCAAAGTTACGCTAAATTTTGGTGAGGTAAAACTGGCATGGCCATTTTCAAAGGGTTCCCTTGACCTCTGACCTCAAGATATGTTATGAAAAATGGGTTCTCTTGGTACCCTCGAGTCTCCCCTTTCACACATGCCCACTTTATGATAATCCCATACAGTTTGGGGCAAAAACATGCAGTTTTCTGAATACAGTATAGATGTGTTATTTTCGCCTATACTTAAATGGTGGGTTTGAATATTTCTGCATACTGGAGTCCCTAAACAGTCTTGGAAATGTAGAAATTGGTTATGACTGTAAAGCTGAGACTGGAAATGAGCCCAATTGTATTCAGCAAGTGGGTTTTAAGGGATTAACTATGTAAAAGCTAAAATAATATTTGCTTAGGGGAACTTGGGATCCTAAAACCGTTTTGCATCTTTACACAATACATAGGTGTTTACTTTTGGCCCGTGGCCCAACATTGAGTTCTGGTTTTAGCCCTCCAAGGGAAAAAGATCGGGCACCCCTAGTCTACAACCTGTGGTATAAGAATGTCACACTTCCAAGGCTGGAAAAAAAAAACATTTCGAGTGAACGTCAACAAGGCAGCAGCGGTAAAACATGTAGCGTATGTAACATAAAATGTATTCTTTGCAGGTCAAAGCGTTGGAACTGTTCTAACACAAACACCCTCTCTGCAATCTGTTGTGGCAACGAAATAACAATTACTAACAGACGTCCTTGAAGAAAATGCAATCATGGGAAGCGTGCATGATTAAAAGGACACACAAGAAGAAGAATGCAACAACGAAAATAAACAGCTGCAAGAAATGTGTGTGTGTGTGTGTGTGTGTGCGCGCATCCATCTCACCAGAGCGAACTCCTTGTTGAGGACCATCTGCTCCAGCAGCGAGGACTCGTTGTGGAAGAGGTGAGGCTGCATGTGGCTCCACATGTGGGGGAACCACCAGAACTCATCCACATACTTCAACAGTATATCGTCTCCCTCGTCCTCCTCCACCGTGCCTGTACCGTACACATGCACAAGGACAAAAGGACAAGGAATAACATGTTTAAATGCACGCTTAATGCAGATTCAGAGCACATTAAAAGTTATTGCGATAAACAACTTCTCGCTGGTATAAGGTTATAGTGTCACCAAGCAACTGGGTTGTTTTAAGGTCGTGTTGCTAAATAAGGTGGCGGTCTGATACCATGGTGATAAAAAGTCGTGCCATAGCAATAATAGACGCTATGGTAACATATCCAATTATGTATCAGATTTCTTCTAATTATAATTACAGTATGTTCAGTCCCAACTCTATTTTTTTCAGTGTATCTTCCTCCTTTGTTGCTCTTGCTGCAGATTTAAACACTTTAACTAGAAAATCAATACAATCTGTCCTTGGATCCACAACAGAGCTTAGAATGCACACCAGTATGTCACCATATGATTTGCCTGTATAAATATTACTCCATAACTCAAAATCTAGAGATAGTATGAGATAAAAAAGATGTTTTTCAATGACGAATAGGATAACTGGAGCACTTATTGTATACGCACTACAAGCAACAGCAACCGCATGGGATTGATTACTCCATCTGACCAAGTTCATCGTTTATTTAGCACATTTTATTTCCTAGTTTATTTAGTGCTGACTTTAAGGGCATTTTCACAAGCCAACATTTAGTCTGTTTTAATCGAACTCTGGTGCAAAAGGCTATTGTTTGCTTGACATCTGGGCCGAAGAGAACACACAGAATATGCTAAATAAAGTTCACAAAAATAGTGACGTTTATAAAGCCATTCGAGGTAAACTGGAGGAGAAGGGATTCGTGCGCACAGGTCATCAGTGCCAACTCAAAGTGAAAAAACTTCAACAGCAATATTTCAAAGTCCGTAATTCCCTGCATAGAAGTGACAGCTCTCGAGACGGAAAAGATAAATTCGCTCCTTCGTACACGCCCCTCAGCAAATTATCATTATTTTTTCATTTGGACTGCTTTAATTTGTGCACTGTGAAACTGAACCTGATTAAATAGAAAACAAACCAATAGTATCAATTTCACTCTGATTCGGACTCGCCAAACGGACTATGGCTTGTGAAAGCGTCAAGTGTAATAGTGTTTATGTCCTTTATTCAAATATATATTTTATTATTGTTAATAAAAACATTAGATTTACTGCAAAGCATGTATCTAAGTTAAATAATTTCTGCCTTTGCCTTCATCTTAACAGAATATTTATTTTAACTTGACCTCACTAACGAAGTCATTGTTATTTATCTAATATCAAGGTGTAAAGAGTTAGCTGACAGATGCATAATTACTATAGTGTAGTGGCCCACGGGTTGGTTTGTGTTGCTGTTTTTGGGTCACGTTTTTGGTTCAGTTTGTTTTGAACATAAGGCAGAAAAAAAACATATACTCCAAAATATAGAAATAGATTGACTGATAGTAATGAATCATATTTCTATATCATATGAAGCCCTAACACTGATTTTATTCATGAAATAAGGCAGGCTACTTAATGGTCAAGTAGGTCTTCTATATCTCTGGCACCTCATCAAATAATTAGCAGGCCTGTATTTAATAGTGGTGCAACGGTTCAACGAGCCCACGGTTCAGTGAGTACGTCATTGAACAGGTTTTTTTTTTACGGTTCAGTTTGGCATCCCTGCAATAGTGTGAGCTTAGATATAAAACAGAAATCTACATTAAAAAAACAGTAGGTTTTGTCCACATTTTGTACAGTATAGTATAACCTGTCATGTTTCAAATAAATGAGGCACAGATTTTCCATCACAACCACTTACTGTAAGAACAAATGTGCTATTTAGACACAAAAATAAGCTGCTCAGACCAACACTGAGTAGCATCTAAATATAAATTATAAAGATCATGTTATATCATGTTTATTGATTGGTATGACCATTGTTTTTTCAGCTGTTGGATTGTGCTGGGTGCCAACAAATTTCAATGCGAAAAAAAAAAAAAATTGTTTCATACTTACAAAGGCTGTCAAAGTTAATGAGATAATAATGCGTTAACGCAAATTTG
This sequence comes from Sebastes fasciatus, assembly GCF_043250625.1. NCBI lineage: Eukaryota > Metazoa > Chordata > Actinopteri > Perciformes > Sebastidae > Sebastes > Sebastes fasciatus. Next base: position 28,738,197 of record NC_133797.1, read on the forward strand.
TTTTAACAGCCAATTTGAGCAAATTTTTGTTATGCTAAATGCAGTACCTGTGAGGGTTTCTGGACAATATTTGTCATTGTTTTGTGTTGTTAATTGATTTCCAATAATAAATATATACATAAATGTACATAAAGCAAGCATATTTGCCCACACCCATGTTTATAAGAGCATTAAATACTCCCTTTAAGGTACATTTTGAACCCACAAAAAAATGTGCGGTAATTTGCGATTAATCACGATTAACTATGGACAATCATGCAATTAATCGTGATTAAATATTATCGATTGACAGCCCAAATCCTTGTATCATATAACAGTTAAGAATGTTTAACCCCACAAGATCTGTGCATGACCTTTGAAAAAAATTGAGCATCTATGTAAAAACCCACTCAAATGAATGAAGTAATGTATGAATCATTCATTTATTTAATAATTATATGCTAAAATAGCATATAATGGTTAAAATAGGGCCCTTAGGCTTGAGAAGCGGCTGTGTGCTGCTCTTCATCGGAGGTGGAAAACCAAAACTAATAGAAGACACTTCTGATCAGGCACAAATCTCACCATTGTGTGACTTATTGTCTACACAAATGTAACCTGGTAGCTAATGTCACGATTCAGGGAGTTTTTAAAGAAATTTCAAATAAGTTATTTGCTAATTATTATTATCTATTTATCAGCAGACATGGAAATAAAGCACATCAATTAACTTTGTATTCTTTTCCTGGAAATGTATTAAATATATTACTAGCTATTGGGAAATAGCGGAATATAATTATTAAATAATGTTTACAATAAAGTGATTTTCGATAAATTTTGAGGTTAATATTGAGGTTATCTGGCAGTAATTCCAAAGAAATTTTAAATAGGTTACTTGCTAATTATCACCTAATTACCATGACATTTGCGGACCTGCAAAATGAAGTGTTACTAATCATTCAGACAAAACATCAGCTTAAATTATAAAAAAAAATGGACATTTTATAGTCTGTTATAGTGACTGTGTACGTCTGCTACTGGTGCATACGTTTGGATGGAAAGCATATAAACAGAACACACCTGTGTGGTAGAACTTCCCAGAGAAACCCAGGTTGAAGGTAAAGTTGGAGATCTGAGAACGCAGCTGTTTCTGTGTTTCGAGGAGAGCCTGCAGACAGACAGACGGACAAAACGTATACATTAGTGACAGAATCCCATTCCCCACAGAGCACAGTATATCAGGTTCATCTATCCCCAGCCTGCACTTGCACACAGATAAACATCTGATCTGTCTGATCCAGGTCTTACGTCTCTCTGCTGTATATTATTAAGTGAACTCTGGCTCCTCGGAGAACTATCACTGTGGCTGCGTGTACTCATTAGAGCGTATCCTATGGCAGTCGCCAACATGCCGTTACCGTTTTCTACGTGTACTTAGTGTTCCACACAGTAGCCTGTCCTTAAAGTTACCTCCGTCTCCGGGTTTCAATACTTGAATCAGTTATTTTCTCCACTTATTTAATGACTTCATTAGTTTACTGGCCTTTAAACAAAGACTCTGTAATGAGTGTTAACTAAAGAGAGTTGCACATTCGCACACACAGTCACACACACCGACGGTAATGCGAGTTAATGAAGGTCAGTGCATTAGTAGCCTCTGGAGGGTGGACTAATAACCCCCGCACACACTCCTCCCTCCTCATCATTCTCTCCATCCATCCCTAACACTACCAAGTGAAACCCTGCGTCGTCGTCCCCCTCTCTCTCTCTCTCTCTCCTCTGCTGCTGCCTGCTTTCTTTCTTTCCATCTCTCCGCTTCTGAGAACCTGCAGTCGCCTCTCTGCCCCCCTTCCCCATTTGTCTCCCCCGCCACCCACCTCCCTCACTTCTCTGAACCTCCATCTCTCCCTCGCTTGCTCCGTGAAAATGTCACATTCTCAGGAGACGGGGCTGTTCTAATTTGAAAGGAAGGCTGAAGCAGCATGGAGGGAAAGATCGCTCTCTCTCTCTCTCTCTCCTCGCTCTTTCTCTCGCACTCGCCCACCCCGTCTTCTTGCCACCGTTGCACTTCTCGCCCGCTCGCACAAAATATTTTTGTTTATTTATGAAACTCTTATAATTCCCTGCATATTTCAGTCTGCTGGGTCCTTTCTGTTGGGCCGCGCGCCACGTCTCTATTACCAATCTTTGTCACGCTGCTTTTAATCGATCCCCAGGAACCCTGGCTGATTTACGAGACCTGAGCAGCTGATGTCAGAGTGAAGGGAATCGGTTCCAGGCTGCCTCTCTCTGTGTCTCTTTTCACCCTCTCTCCTCCCTATGTGTGTTTGTGTATATGTCCCAAACTAACAAATACACAGACACATGCACACAGTGTCTTCATTAGCTCTAATCTAATGGTGTTGAAGATGGCTGCATGCTGACAGATGTGCACAGCTCCCTAATCTGATCCCCTGTCTCCTCTGTTATGACATCCTCTACATCTTACACACACACACACACACACACACACACACACAAAAAGAGGCAAACGTGTGGATACAAAGACATTGGAATTAAATTAAGTTTGTAGCTGAGTGCTTTGCATTCTAACTCAATATACACTCCCCGATGCACTTGGTCGAAATGCATTATTAACGTGCGTCGGTATCTGTGAGAGTCGGCGTAGGTGTGTGTCCAAGTGTGCAGTATATTAGTTTAAACACCTCATTTGTATTCTGCTACCCAACATGAGCAGAAAAACAGAAGAGCAGCTCAAATGACCGATTTTTTGTGATGCGTCAGTGAGACTCCGAGCCACATTTGACCCTACAGGTGCTTCTGCATGTATTTCAGCCCTTTTACTATCACAGAGAACAATTTGTCTCCTTTATTTCTTTCTCTGGAAAGTTATGTTTTCATTGTGCAGCGATGCCATTATGAGCGGAGAACCGTGTTTAAAGCTCTTCTTTCTGACATACTTTTAAAAAGGCGGTAATGTGAACTTGGCCAGTTCTCGCATTAAAAAGAAGTTGTTGTTCAGCTGCAGCCAACTCTCGAATCTAACAGAGAGCACACAAACAAGGAGAGTTTTCAAAACACTCTCTGTTCGCAGCCGCAACACTGATTATGAAACTTTCACAGGCGACAAATTACTCACGGTGGTGGATCAGGTTTCAAGTCTCAGCACAGTGGTTTTCAAACCATCCCAAAGATGTGTTCCTTACAATTCACTGGTTCCATTTCAGTTTGACTAACAAGTATAATGCTGGGGGAGACAATTAAGCAGCACATTCTCCTACAACGGTTTGTATGATATCTTACAAAAAGTGATTGCTCCTTTTTCGTGCGTTTTCCTACGAATGTCCATCAACATGTGACCCATGTGTCAATTTACACTCATGCAGACAGCCTTTTCAAAAATAAACTTATGTCTTCACAGGAAACAACTTGGTTAGGATCAGGCCAACAAAACTAGTTAGGTTTATGAATAGGAGCGACTTGGTTAGGTTCAGGCAACTAAACTACTTAGTTAGGTTTAGGAAAAGATCGTGGTGTGGGTTAAAATAACTTCGGAAGTGGCATAACTTAAGTACGGAAGTTACGTTAACAAATGAATCAACATTGACCTCTGGTTTTACACGGAACATAAACACCAGCCTCCTGGGTGAAAGTCCGGTGTTTTTGGATTACATACAAATTGATTTTATGGGATGTATACAAATTATTTATAGTGCATTACTTTTCGTAGGTATAGCTACGAACGGTGTATGAGAACAACTATAATTAGGAGGACACTACTGGCAAGTAACCTATTGAAAGTTTTCCAAATAATGTTTTTATTTCTCAACACTGTCATTAATTCTACCTTTTCAAACCATGTTTGATATTTGTATAATGTTCCTCAAGTATAAAGGGATTTGGTGGTGAATAGTGACTTTATTTAAATACATTTAAATTCTAATTATTAAGATTCTAAATATTCTAAACTTAGCTGCTTATCAAACTTTATCCACGGTTTCTTTATCATACTATAGTTTTTCATGCTCTTGTTCATTTTGAGATTTTGGGCTATTTTGGTTTCATAACATGTCTTCTTTCAGACTAGTTGAAAAAAATATCCATAATAGACAATTATGTGTTTATTTTGCAACACTTTGTCTATTTGGATTTGTAGAGTTCTCCTATATTCAGCAAAAGTTAGCATTAGATAATGCCTCACTTGCATATTTAAAAATAAAATTTCAGAACAAAAAATAATTGTCTTAATGTAAGTTTCATGGTGATATCTATCAGTTACATTTTTTACCCTATTCACCTGGGTTGTCTCCCCTTAACATCCACAGGCCGTAGTAATAGGCTTTCTGCATTACTCACAACAGTGAGTTTATGAGTACATATTTCTTTTGTAATCAATAAATACAATAAGGGTCGAACAGAACTAGTTTGTATGATGTGTTGTAAATAAAAAGGGTTTATACCTGATCAGAACAGCCATACGGAGTGGTGGAGTGACAAGCTGCCTGTCATAGAGAGGTGGGATACGGGATATTGTTCAAATATGGGCATAATGGCACACATCATTCTTGGAACAGTGTTGCACTCAGGTGTTCGCGTGAAAAGCGACAGAAATAGTTCTGTAAAGAATGAAAAAAAAAGAGAGCTAGAGAGAGATTTTCACCTCCACACAGCTGGCCAATCGCTGCATGAAGTGGGTGTGAGTGTCGGATTGTCGGAAAGGTGTCGGAGGAGAGCTTCTGAAGCTTTTCAACCATCTCACAAGCACCTTTGTGGAAGTAGCTTAAGGGCCCTTGTGATTTGCATAGCAGCCTAACCTCCCTGCTTTTGCAACATTTTATTTTGGCGTCTCAGTGTGTGTGTGTGTGTGTCCTATCCAGAGGTTCGAAAGGTGCGAAATGTCAGCAAAATAGTCATAACACAACCACATCTGGATAGCACAGCAATGGTAATGCAGAGATTTGTTAACACCTGAAACTATGTGTTGTTCTCAGAAACCTTACTTTTAAGAACAGAGAGCGATGGGAGGACTACTGTTGATCATCATGAGGAGGTGAGGCAGAACTGTGGGTACAAACTATAGGCCCAGCAATAAAAAGAAGTGCACTTCTTGGATGGAAACACTGAGCATCTGACAAACCCCTACCTCTGGCTCTGAGGGACAATGAAGTCCACTCCTGCTGTTTTTCTGAGGGTAACGGCAGCAGATCCAGGAGAATGGAAGGATTTGAGCAATATGGAGCCAATCTGTCCACTGTGGATACTGAGCTCAAAGCTGGAGATGGTTTTAAAATGGGCCATAAGAGATACTTTATAAGAAAGAAGGGGGGGATTTGGATCAGCGGGAGGTGGGACTATGTACCATTTCAGAGATCTTGACAATCCTAGTGATGAAGGTAAACACACAAATGGATTAGCAGTTAGTGATAGCCCTCATTTCTGTGCCCAATCCCACAGCTGCCTAACTCTGCTAGTGTCAGAAGCAATGCCAGTTTGTTTTCTGTGCACGCGAGAGCAACAGTGGGTGTGTGTGTGTGAGCACTAGAAGAGGTGCCAGCTAGATGTTGGGGTTCAAACAGATGGGAGACAGGCATCTGGACAGCTGGCATTCACTGCCTTTCACAAACCCTTTACACCAACCACCTCCCCACCATATCCCCATTCTGTCATTCTCGCCTTTGCACCGCGTCTCCTCTTTTCTTTTCACAGCCTTAAGCTTGGCTGGGAGATCTAAAATAACAAAAAAAAGTAATTATAAAAGAACTTATTTGCGAGTGGGATTTTAAGCGCAAACAGATTTGAAGGCGTGTTGAGAGGAACAAGACAATTAAGACATTTACGGGGTTTAGTTTTTGCGCGAAAGCAGGTCAAAGTTCTCGATGCATCTACAGTACATGAGTGCATGTGTTTGTGTCGAGGTGTGTGTATCTGCGCATGTAATGTGAACACTAGACCAGCAAATTTAACTGGGTCAGGCATCTCTATTTGATGAGCAGGAAGAACACTTTACCAGTTAATGCCAGTCTTCCTTTTGCTTACTCTTCCCCCTCCTCTGTCTCACTTCCAGCTTCGCTTGTCAGATTCAAGTCAGCGGAGCTTATTTATATTTGAGCATTTTACAAAATCATCTACTCGCTTGCATTTACGGAACCAAGGTACTTGTGATTGCTTTGGCATCGCTATACTTACACTAAATTCTGCTTGGCAGCCCCTCAAAGATTTTTGAGTTTTCAGTGATTGCTGTGACCGCAAAACCTGCCTCATTGTGTGGGAGAAAATGCATGGCGCACTGCCACGTTCTCGGAGTTAATTTGGAGTAAAAACAAGAGCACTGACAAAAAAACATTGAATTAAACAAAAAAATTAAAAATTAAGACAACTCTCTTGTTGAAAGATGCTTTCTTTAGAGTATTCATTACGAAGACACTTTGTGCTGTATGTTAAAAATGATAAGTAACAGCCTCTTTTCTTTCTAGTAGCGTAGCTGTAAAACTTCTCCTTCCCTGCAGGGCTGACTGTGATCAGATTCATTTCACTTGTCCAGATCAGGGGGGCGAATGAGAGCAGATGTCAGGACGCATCATGCTAGAAGCAATATCCTGTTCCTTTCTGCCGCTTTATATGTCATCTCCTTTCCTCCCTTTCCCACCTGCAACTTTGTCACTTTAAAAGCCATTAAGATCTAAGATTCCTTAGCGAGGGTTCCACGTATTAAACGAATGATGTCGCCTGACAAGAAAACTAAAATGCGTGTGCCTCGTGTAACAAAAGACCAAAAGCAGTCTCCCTTTCTCCCATTTCTTCACTTGTCTGCCTCCAGTAGTTTTCAAATCTTTTCTCCACTGTTTGTCTTTTATTCATTACTTATGTAATAGCATTTGGCAAAGTAATAAACGGATATGGAATGAGCTCAGTTCCATTGACTTAAGTGGCATTATATGCACCATACTTAATTAGTCTAAAGATTAACTCTAAGTAGGACTGCACAGTAAATCACAGACAGCTACGCCAAAAACCTTCACTGAAGTCTGAATATTGTGAAATCCCTTTTTTTGTTTTGTTCTCAAAGTTATGCCAGATTTTATAGTTGGACCAAAGCGATCATGAAGACATGAAAAAACACTTTAGCCTGGACATGTGTGCTCTTCATTTCAAAAGTCCCAACTACTCCATTGCCTGCTCTCCTGAGTCACACATTCCTCAGTGCAATGCAGTAGAATAACATCTGTCTGGCTGGATGAGATGTTAAAATAGGTTTCTAGCTCAGTCTTAAAGGCAAAATAGCACTTTATGACTTATTAGGCCAAATGAAAATAGTAATTATTTGCCAAATTAAACAAAGTAATGAGAGTGCAAAAGACGCCCCACTGTGTCTTTGGAAACGCATGTTTTGATCTTATTTAGCCAATTATTCCTTGCAACAAAATAAAATATGCAAAATGCAGGGGATGTCCTCTGACAGGATGATGGACAATCTAACATGCACCCACACAAACATGAGGAGAATCTGCATACAGCAAAGCTACACAGAGTATGAGGTATGAGCCACTACCTTCCTTTACATAAAATGTTAAATATAGTCCACACACCCTTATGAAGACTTATTGAGTCGAAACGCGTTGGTGGGTGTTATCCATGCCTGAATAAAGGATTTTTAATTCACAATCAGCCTCGGATATGTTCCAATCTGCCATCTTATACCGAAGACTTCCTTTCAAAGTAAGCTGGACAGCTGTTCTTTATTTTTATTTGTCTCTGTTTGAGTAAAAGCAGCCACAACAGCGCGCTTGTATCTTCTGAGTTCATATACAGTACGTGTGTGTTCACATGTGTGTGTCCTCAACTTAGATGACACCGCTTCAGAAAGCACCTTGTGGAGGCAAAGAGTGGGATCGAGTTGAGAGAGAGGTTTAGGGAGGAATACAAATAGGCCGGAGATACTGATCAATGGCTCGGGCGAGGAAGGTGAGTGGAGGAGGAGGAAAGGAAGAGGTGATAAAGAGGGATCTGAAGACTAGAATGGGACACCTCCCTAACGACCACTCCGAGGCAGAGGAGTGGAGAAGAACGAATTAAAAAACACAAGCACCGGCACGCGCGGATCATTGATGGGAGTTTTTGACTGGCGTCATCCCTCATTTTGAGAAATGTCATCGGCGGGGTGCCTCCCTGTGAATCATTTTAATAGAGGGAATACAGCTGTGTGTGTGTGAGTGTGTGTGTGTGCAGACGGGAGGGGGTGTAGGTATTGTTTGTCACCAGATGAACTCGTGGGGTGAGACTAATGAAGAGTGCAGAGAGAAGGAGGGAGGCATTTTAATTGGCCTCTCTCTCTCTCTTTCTCTGTCTCACTCCTCTCTCTACTTCTGGAGGGGAGAACAGGAGATTGAATGTTGGCTTTGCAGAGGTAGGAGGGGATTTCTAACATTGGCACCGCAAATGCCTTGTCCTACTAATTGGTCAATAACACATCCTGTTGCATACTTTGATGCAGTGCTAGACATAAGCTGTTTTTTGCAGCAGGGATGGGAGAGGATTTACATTTTCACATCATTTGTGTGTCATTCGGGATGATTCACCGCGATATGTTTGCGCCGTGGCGTCTTGTTACTGATATTTGCTTTTTGCAGAATATTTAGAATGAAATATTATTAGATGTCTTGATAAAGTCAGGATGAAATCACCGAAGAATGCAGATTTTTTTTTGCTAAGATTTCACACAACCTCGACTTGACTTTGTGCATCTTGCTTTCACGTTTAAATAATTCCCTGGATTTCTACATGCATCAATCATTCTTAATAAAAATGAAGGGGCATCTTTTCAAGCTGTCACCTTCACCCAAAGCTAGATGTACATTTGACACCTAGTCATCCCACATGAGTCATCCGTGAAAGACTTCCATTTAAGAGCCCCATCTGAAAACTAACCAACAGGATTTACTAATCATGCAATCCCTGCATCGTGACGGCGATGTAAGACTTTTGGACTAAATGATAGTGAAATAAAATTCATTGATGCACGTGATTATGAGCATACATGATTTACACAGTTGTCACTTAAAATGCGCCTTGTTCAAACTGTAATCTGACAACTCTACCTGGAGGCTCTGCATCTCTGAGGGGAGGGTTTGCTACAAATCACCATATTCCTGCTCCCCTCCTCTGCTTCCCTATTTCCCTTCAGCATTTTGTTTCTCTGAAATCGCAAAGTTAGCTGCTAGCTCTTCCCCTAGGCGCCATACTTCACCTTCCCTTCCCTCCCTCCCTCCCTCCAACTCTTTTCCCTCTAGTTCTTCTCTGCGATTGCCAAGAGAGGAGAAAGAAGAAATGTGGGAAGGAGTGTTTCAAATGACATCACTCTCTCTTTTTCTCTCTCTATCTCTCCACCTCTTCCTCCATCCCCATCTCCCTGTCCTTCTGTTATGGCACTGGTTCATCCTCATGTATATTTATGCTACAAAGCTGAAGAGTCAGGCGGACTTAAAATGAAAACTCCAACTAGAGAGCGCTTGTGTGCTCATTTTGTCAATGTGTATGTGCAGGGGGGTATGTGTGCACTCTGTGTGTGTGTGTGTGTGTGTGTGTCTCTTTTATCCTCTTTGGATTCAAGCATCTTTTTTATATTCACAGGTGGAATTCCTCTCCACTTCACCACCCACTGCCCTCCTGTTTTCTCAGCCTCCCCCATTCCTCTCATCTCCTCCCCAGGTTTCAGCCACGGACAGGTGGCTCTGGGTTTTTGTTTTTTTTCAGCGCTTGACGGGACAGGTGTCAACCATTGACGGGATGTGACATTCTAATCTAAAGTAGTGATTCAGAAAACACCCTCCCACAAAACACACGCACACACATACACTTCCCCATCATGTATATTCTGTGGCTGCAGTGAGACGGGCAGACGGGGATTAGCTCATGCACATCAGCTCAGAGCGGCATAAATCTCACCTGTTTTAAAGTCCCAAACACACACACACACACACACACACACACACACACACTCCCACACATGAAAATCCACCACACACAATTTGTTTCTCTTGAACAGCCCCGAGTGAGGACGCAGAGGGAGAATGTGACCACCGATTTCAAACAAAATTCCTCTTGCAGAAGCGTTTTATCCACACTCCAGCAAACCCGAGAAGCTCTTTTTCCTCCCCTCTTTTTACAAACAATATTAAATTCCTACAGAAATCAGGGTTTAAATGCATGTGAGTGTGTTCAAATGCTTTATCTACGGAGGTGCATGTCTAAGTGTGTATGTATGTGTGTGTGTGTGTGTGTGTGTGTGTGTGTGTGTGTGTGTGTGTGTTTGCTCATGCAAGCGTGTGTGTTGAAACAATAGCTGTCTTGAGAGGCGGGCTGCATGGCTGACTCTCCTTTAGTTTCCCTAAGAGGAGGAACGTGGGAAAAGAGGAATAAGTGCCATTCATCTTTTCACTGGCTCATTCACTGCCTCGCTTTCTCTCTTTCACTCCACCTCTTTGTTCCCTTAAATGGCCTCTTTACTTCTGGCTAAACCTCCATTTGAGATAAATACCCTCTCCCTGTACCCCAACACATATGCACTCGGTACACAACACGCACACACGGACACAACACGCACAAGCTTTTCCCAAACACCACACTCTCGGTGCACCCATGCCCGTGCTAAAATCCTCGGAAATACAGTCCAGGTAAAAAATCTTTTGCCAAGGTGTCTGCAAACTTACACAGCAATAAGTAAACAATTTTCAAAACTGCACTGCCATCAATTAATGTTTTAGAGGTTGATAGCAGAATGAAAAATCTAATCCAACATCACTGACCCCACATGAATTCATCCTCTCTATTCCACTCTCTCACATGATCACACCCTCATCATCCTCAGTACCTTCACATCCTTGGCGTTCATGCGTGTCCCTTCCTTCCCCACGAAAATGTCGTCTATATCCACCAGTATGTGCCGGTCCAGACCCAGAGTAAGCTTCCTGTCTGTGAGGTAGGAGATGGCGTCCACCAGGATGAGTCTGTGGAGCCAGTAGCCCAGTCCCTGGCCAAATAGCACCCTCCTCACCCCGTCGTAGAGTCCCATGTCCTGCACCACGGTGGCATGGAGGCCTGAACCAAAGCCAGGCCCTGGATTATCGCCACTCCCTGCTCCTGCTCCCTCCTTGGACCGTGCATGCAGCACGGCCTGGTAGGTGGAGTGATTGGAAGAGAAGGAAGTCCAGTCCTCCCCAGGTAAAGCCCCTCGATCAGTGCCGGGCTTGGTTATGTGGAGGAGAGGTGAGCTGGACACCACACAGCAGTCCCAAAGCGCCTGGTTGGTCCTGAGCACCACAGGGAGGCCTCGCAGTTTGAGGAGAGGTGGCGAGTTCTCTGTCGAGCGGTAGAAGCCTATGATGCCCACTCTGTACTCAGTGCAGTATTGATGCAACAGCTGTCTGTTCCATGTGTCCGCATGTGCATACTTTAATAGGTTTTCATAAATGATGAGTGAATATCGTCCGCGGCCTTTCTCTGTCAGCGGCGGGAGATCGCCCTTCCCCGAGGCAATCTCCATGCGAAACTGGAAGTGTGCTGACTCCAATATAGCCACAATGTCCTGACCTAGCTGTGAATACTGGGACTCCACAAGCACCAGCACCACGGGGTCGGTGTGGACGTGTGTGTGAGGAGGGTTAGGGGGGTACGGGTACGGGAGCTGATGGTACGGGGAGAGCGGCTGGGAGCAGGCGGGTTCGGGGGATTGTCCGAGCTGCATGGAAGGGGAGGAGTTCGTAAACAGGAAGTAAGCAGAGAGGAGGAGGGAGAGGATACAGCAGGAGGCCAGCAGGAGCAGGAGCCGACGTAAGTGGCGGCGGAATCGCACGGCCACCGTCATCGCGAAGTGAGGAGGAGGAGGAGGAGATGCCCTTTTTTTTAGTTTGCTGGAGCCTACAGAGTGTGTAGCATGAGTTTGGGGGGTTTGAAAGGCCCAAGAGATTGTCTCTGAGAAAGGAGCAAAAGCCACTCAGGGGTGTGTCATGTCACCATGGCAGGTGGAGAAGGGAGCTGCGCCGGACGTTGGGGAACAAAGGTCTTCATTGAGGGAAATGCAGTCGAGGTACTCTCCTTCTAATCCTCGCGGAGGAATCACATGCAGAGACGGAGGGAGTGATGATTAATGCCTGCAGAGAAAAGGGGGACAAGGAGAAAAGAAGAAAGAGTGAATTTGTCGGGCAAGGTTGAACAGTATGCATCGGTTCTCTGTGAACGTGCTCGCGGGTGTGTGCGTGTGCCTAGGTTGTGCCACTCTGGGGAGTGTGAGGGCACAGCTGGTAACTACAGAGCTGATTGAAAACAACTCGCATCCTTAGGGCTTATCCAACCTCTGCCACACACACACACACACACACACACACAAAGTGACATCCCAGTTAAAAGCATAAACACAACACAATCCTCACAAATAACCAACAGCTGGTTGTGTGTTCATGTGGCAGTGTGGGGAGGTGGATGGGAGCTCAACTAATCAGTCCCCATAAAGCTCTACAGAGAATTCCTCTAATTGCGCGAAACTCTGTGCACTTCTGTCCTATTTCTGAACCTAATCATCTGAAATACCACAAAATTAGAGTTGGAATCCTTTCGCCAGGAGCGCTAATCTGGGGGGAGCCCATGACAGCACAGAGGAAATGGAGAGCAAGAGAAGAGTGCGAGAATAAGAGAGACAGAGCAGAGAGGAACAAAATGCAATGAATTATAGAAAGAGACAAAAAAGACCAGGATTAGCATCTTAATGTATGTGCCGGGAGCCAGGGAGAAGAAAAGATCCCACAGCATCTCTTTCTCTCTCTTTTCTCTCTCTACGCCTCACTCTCTCCCCCTCTCTCTGTCTTTCTACACCCCCTCTTTCTCTCCTTCTGTCTGTTTGAATATCAATAGTCTTCCCTCACGTTCCCCATCCTTCTCTCCTTGTTCCTCGCCTTCAGAGAACACACGCAAAGAGAAGGTCATGGAGGAGAGGACAGTCATGTTCCTTAGATATGATACCAAAAGAAGGAGAAGAACATTTTTTTCTTTATAGCCAACACAAGAGGAGAAAGTAGTCTTTTTTTTGTTAAATAAAATGTGTCATCTTAATTGTACACTAATTCTGTTAAATAGCTTCTGTGGTGTTGAGAGTTTTATTAGCCTATACTCTACTAAGAAAAGGTAGCGTGCATGAGGTTAATTCAAACTGATGATTTGAGATTTAAAATGAGGAAAACAAACGTGACACACAGCTGAGTGTCTCAACTCTACTGGAGGTGAGTTTAACCTGTTACTGGAGGTTTTGCATGCATGTGTGTCACTATTAGGAGCCACAGGAGGGCGCTGGAAGTGGATTAACACAAGAGACTTCACATGGAAGTTTTCCTCTTGTCATTTTAATAACTATTGTAAATAAAGCAATATGAAAAAAGCTAAATATAAGCCTTCTTAAAGTTGTTTTTGATGCATTTCGTGCAATGGAAAAAAATTAAAAAATTAAAAAATTTAAATTGTAAACCAAATGTGCTCAACTTCAAAATCAATTGTGTGCCATTTTTTTTGTATTTAAGTGAGTGATCAGGTCATAATAATGATAATAATTGTTATTTATAGCTGCAATCATTTTTGAAAAGCCACGAGAAAAAACATAAATGTTAAAAAAAAATTAGATTTACTGTGAATTGAGGTGTAAAGTATATCATAAACACAACAAAACTGGAGGAAAAAAGGAAAAAATAAATAACAAATCTACTATTGTGTCTGTGCAGTTAAATCTCTAATGGAAAAGAAAAGCAACCTGCAGCATAAAACATAACAAGCTGAAAAATGAAAAACTCAAACTAACATCAGATTAATCCCACAGACTTTTTTTTCATCCCGTTTCCTGCAGCTGAAGTTTCTGCTAAAGAAAGAACCGAGCACCGACTCGCCCACTTACCTCTATCCGAGGCTGAGGCGCTGCCGTGCGGCGGAGCGGCGTGACGGCAAAGCGGTGATGCTGCTTCGGGTTCGGGTTCGGGTGGGTCCGAAGCTCCGGTCGTCTCGGTGGCGCACCACTCCCGTGTGTTTAGG